>NC_046663.1:69596916-69598462 GCF_010883055.1 Belonocnema kinseyi
GATTGTTGAACCATTAACAAAGATTAGCTTTTATGACTGTTAGAATTACCCTTTTTGTTAGGGCAAGTAGACGCTCGAAGTTATAAACCGCACGTGTTGGAGTCATAAAAATTTGACTCAAGAGATAAATTTATGTCTTCAAGACATAAAAACTTGTCTCCAAGGGATAAATTGAGGTCTGGCTCCGTCTCAAAACTAAGACATCCTCAAGTCGACCTTTTTGACATCAGCTTGTCTTGATTGGGGGCAATTCAAGTCGAACTCAAGTCGAAGCATTTTTATTCGGGTACATTCTTCGTTTTTTGTTCAAGACATTTGAGCGGAAAATTCGTGTTTTTGGTTGCAAGTGATGTCTTTTATTGAAAATTTAAGTATTACATTTTTGGTTGAAAATTGATCTTTTCAGTTGAAAATCCTACTGTCTGGTTAACAAATTATCGTTTTAAAATAAAAATGCACCTACTTGACGTAAGATTCATAAACTTTTTTGGAAATTTGTCTCTTGGTGGGAAATTAATCTTCTTAGTTAAAAATACACCTTTTTAGTTAAAAATATAACTCCTTTGTTTAACATTGATTTTTGGCTGATGATTCATAATTTTATTGAAACATTAATATCTGTGTTTAAAGAATTGAACTATTTTCTTTAAATTTATTTTTTGGCAGAAAATTTATTTCTTTAACTGAAAATTTGACTATTCTAGTTCAAAATTTATAAATTAAAATTTCATCTCTTTGTTTCAAAATTTAATTGTATTGTTGAAGATTAGTTTTTTTCAATGAAAACTAATTTTTGTAACTGATAATTTAACAATTCCATTTTTTCTTGAAAATTAATGTTGTTTAATTCAAAGTTTAGCTATTTGGTTGAAAATGTATCTATCTTCATGAAAATTCTGGTTTTTACCGTTAAAAATAATTTTTTTAACAGAATTTATTTTTAAAAATTTATTTTTGGATCTTAAAGCCAATCATATTATCGAAAAAAAGAATATCTTGTTTTTTCAACTGAAAATT
Source organism: Belonocnema kinseyi (assembly GCF_010883055.1). Taxonomy (NCBI): domain Eukaryota; kingdom Metazoa; phylum Arthropoda; class Insecta; order Hymenoptera; family Cynipidae; genus Belonocnema; species Belonocnema kinseyi. Next base: position 69,597,934 of record NC_046663.1, read on the forward strand.
TAACTATTCCACTTTTGGTTGCAAATTTATCCTTTTTAGTTCATAATTTAACGATTTGGTACAAACTTCGTAGTTTTTCTTGAAAATTCGTCTTTTTGGTAGAAAATTAAGCTTATGGGTTGAAAATTATTCCTGTTTGTTTTAAATTCAACTATTTGGTTCAAAATAGATTCATTTTGTTCAACATGCAATATTTCTATTCAAAATATTAAGAATTTAAAGCACTTTAATTGTATTTATTAAGAAACAACATATTATGAGTCTATAACAGCCCTAGAAAAGTGAGCGTTCGATAGCCCTTCACCGAACAGTATCAGGTACTGTCAGTTAGTTAAAAACGCCGCCCTCGACGCCACCGCACTGACGATTTATTAGTTCCACAAATGACAACTGCATAACGCACAACCAGCCCCCTGCCTCGACCGTGTACGAGGGTGGATTGATAAGTTTCCGGACTGACCAAGAGATGGCGCCACTAGGCCTACCTTGAGGTGGCGTTCTATAGTACCATCCTTAGATAGCTTGTAGC
>NC_046663.1:69598562-69611843 GCF_010883055.1 Belonocnema kinseyi
CTTCTTTGAGGAGGATACCGAAAATGTTGTTTGTTTTTACGTTTTTCTAACGGGTTAGGAGGTCCTTCTAGAAAGTTACCATTTTTATTTTTTTGAAGAAAATTTTTAAGGGTTATATTCGTTCAGACCCACCGATTCTGAATTTTTTAATTAAAAATAACTAATTTAATAATTAAAAATTTTCTATTCATTTATTTTAATCTCATTTATAAGCCAAAAACGGTCCGATAATATCAGCCAAGACAAGTCTCATCTTGAGTCAAGTAAACGTCGTCTTAGCCAAGAGAAGGCTCGACTTAAGATAAGTAAACGCCGTTTTACCTGTCTTGGCCATAAAATTAAGACGAAGGCCTATATCTCGACTCAGTTTTGACACGCAGCCAGACGTCGATGTCTTAGAGACGAACTCAAGACATAACCAAGTCAAACTCAAGTCGAAGCATTTTTACTCGGGTAAAAGTTAATATTTCAACCAGAAAAGATTTTTCGTTTAAAAGTGGAAAGAAATTCAAATTTTTTATAAAAATTTGAAGTTATAAAGGCGATTTTTCTACAAAACGTTTGAATTTTCATCCCGCAAATATAAAATTTCTACCAAGAATGTTAATTTTTAACCAAATAGTTGAATTTTTATCAAAACAGTTGTCGTTCCAACTGAACATAATGGCTGCATAGTAAAATAGTCGGATTTTCAATCAAACAGATTAATTAAGTTTTTTACCAAGCTCGCAAGTTAAATTTTTGAAAAAAATATCAATTACAAAAAACGCAATAGTTTTTTTTATTTAAAACAAGAAACATTTTAATTTAAAATAAAAAACAGTTAAATTCAATCAAAATATCAAATATTTTTAAACCAAATAGTTAAATTTCCAACTGAAAAGGATAAACTTCGAATCAAAAATCGAATCATTTAATATTTAGTTCGAAAAATTAAGGCTAAACAGGAATAAAATAAAGTTTAAAAAATACCTGAATTTTCAACCAAAACGACGAATTTTAAACTTTGAAAATTAATTTTGTTCTAAAGGTATTTCTATAGATTAACCTAGTTCCGATTCTCACTTCTAGAAGATTTAAAATTTCCTATGACCAACAGGAAATGTTCTAGAAAAAATTTAATTTCCGTTTGGGGGAATAATTTAAAGTATTTTTTAAAATATTTCTTTAGATGTACATACGCAAATAGATCAAGTATTCCTCAATATTGAATGATTTTTCTTTAAAAATAAATGTAGGGTCAGTAGTCATGGCGGTCATCGTGATCAAATGTTTCAGTTGATATTTCCTGTATAATGGATAGATAGTGGAGAAAATTCAAGCTTTATTATTCAAAAGTCTATTAAATTTGGTTTTGAATTTTATAAGCATTAAATCAGGTAGATTTTTTATTTTAAGTCCTGTTTTAAAGTTGACTTTGAGAAAGAAAGTTTAGCTGCTAAACTGAGCATCACATATTCGATACCCAGGCTCCTTTAGTACTTCCCTCTGAAATGACGCTCTTCCGGAAACTCCTTCGAAATATTATAACGACCCAGGTATCCTCTAGTCTCGAGTACAGTTTCGCAGACAACACAAGAGCTGATATCTTCCCGATGAGGCGTGAGTGTCCGGAAGTTCGAGAAGCAAACTTCTCTAGGGCCTTTCAAAAGCTCTTTATGAATACCGTCTGCTTTAGGAATCTCTCCAAAATTTCCAAAGTGCTAAATCAATTTTTATCCCTTGACTTTCCCATAAAGCTGCATCTCCTTCCTTTGCCCATTCTACAGAAATAAACGTATATTTATAGAAGGGTAGTCCACTTTTTTTTGTTAGAGTTTTTATGAATATCACCCGGAAATTTGTTCGACTCCACATAATGCTAAAAAATGGCAGTAACAGTGGAACCTTTCAATAGATCTTCCTTCCAATAGCCTTTCTGAGAATCGACGCCGCGCAGCAGGTGGGTGTAACTGAGGCTGCGCGGGGTCTGCGGGTGTCACTCAGGCGAGCAGTCAGGCGTGAACTAACAAAAGCGGAGCGGGCTATAAGGAGTTAGTTCCCTCCCGCCGCCAGCCCCAAAATCGGCGCTATAAAAGAGTTTCACTGTATTTCAACAAAATTGGACGTTTTGTCCAATTTACAATTTGAGTGAGGTTAATAATTTATTAAAGTTAACAATATCGATAGTTTAAACAGGTTATTATTATTGTTAATAATATTCAATTCAAATATTGCTAGAGAGTTGAGTTTTTTTCTGAAATTTTCAAATATGTGTCTACTTTTAACTCGAAGTGCGGTAATAATTAATTCAATTTAGCAAAATAAAATTATTTAAACAAATTATTATTGTTTATAATTATCTTCCTCTTTATTAATGCTAGATAGTTGCGCTTTTTTATAAAACTTTTAACTTTTCATCCACTTTTTACTTTAAAATGTAATATTTATTACAAGTTAACAAACATGCTTATTTGAACAATATTGTATTGTTTATAATTATCTTCTTTTAGATAAGTGCCTAAAAGTTGCAGTTTTTCGTATGTCTAACTTTTTTTTGCCTTTTTAGTTATGAACAAATAATAAGTAAACTTCAACAAGATTAATTTTCTAAGTAGTATTGTGTTTTCTTAAGTGAATTATTCTTGCTCTTTTCCTAATGTTTAAATAAAATTAATTTAAACAAAAAAGCTTTCTCACACAAGAAAGAAAAACAAATAATAGATTGATTTGAAGTAGGTGGGAGAACTAGGTGTTTAAATGTGTTGTACAAGTTTTGTTTTGAATTACAACAAGAAGTTTGTTGCAAAACGTAAAAAAAAAATTGAAATTACACATATATTAATATAAGCCCCCTCCCCTCCTTCTCCTGGAAAAAACATGTCTCCTTGATAATAATATTCATTTTCCACGTATCCAGTAATTTTAGGCACTCCACTTATTTAAATGCATATTCTTTGAAAGTTTTAAAACCGACTAAATTTTTCTACATTATTCCAGTTAAAAGTTAGATTTAAAAAATAATACAATTGTTTAAACAATTAACAACATATTGAATCGAGCAAAAAGCTTTTCCATATTTCCTAATTAGTTTTTGACGTTGTGAAGATGCCGATCATTTGCGATAAAATTTGATAAAAAAATTGTTTAAATAATTAATATTTAATAAGAAAAATACATAAAATTTTGTTATTTGACCATTGAAAATGTTCTGTAAAAAAGCTATAAGAAAATAGTAATTATGACCAATATATCGCAAAATACTTAATCCTTGTTTAGAGCGTGGTTTTTGGACATTATTTTGGGGCGGAGGGGGGGGGGGGATAAACGGATACTTCGCATTCGGAGACATAATAGTGGTCAGTACTGTAGAATATATAAGTACCTTGATCTAATTGAAATCGTTTTCTTGTCCTTTATTCCAATAAATAAATATCAAAAGATAATAAAAAAGGCGCCAAATACTTTAAAACACCAAAACAATTCACCTGCTGTGCCTAGCGGACCTCGCAAACATAACAGTTACGCTGCTAACCGAGGCAAAATATTTGAACTTCGGATTGCCACATACATAATGTAACAAATAATTATTAATTATGTTATTACTCAGCAGGTTTCACGTGCATGAATCAAATAACTTGATAAAAAATTAATAACCCACACAAAGTTGGATTTTTATGTGGTGGATATACGGGTACGCTGGATGTTTCAGCGACGTATGTATGCTTTCAAGTGGATTATTTCCACAAAAAAAGATTCCCAAATAAATGATAATTACAGCATTGGCTAAGAATAATTGAGCTGAATAACGATGATTTTTGCTCCCCTCTCATGCAAAAACGTACCTTGGTGGGCACCCGGGTACTCGGGTCTGCAAGCGAGGGTCACATTTTATAAAGGAAAGAGATTCGATTCCTTTTCTAGCAAGAAGAACAACCCCTATTTCTTAAATCTTTCTTCTCTAATCGTAACGCACGTGACGTGCCTCGTTTCATTGGTGATTAACGGTTGGACCGCGTCCACCTCAATGGAGGTTCAGCAAACTCTCTTTCGCGAAAATCGGACCGTAAGTCGGGAATCGCCTAATGAGTCGAAAGAATCAAGTCTCCCTTGTCGAGGGACCCTTTGACGGTGCGTCCTGGGCAACTAATTAACCATAAAAATAATGAGATTTTTGCGGTCTCGACCGAGACGCGACGGAATCAATATGATCGAATAAGTGCAGGGAGCAGAGTCGGGTTGATAGTAGGGGCATGATTGAGGGATGAAGGCAGTTCAAGCTTTATTCTGAACTTTGAAAGCTGAAAGCTCGTTTTATGATGAGGGGTGGAAAAACTCGGCCTCAGGCACAGATTTGTCTCGTTAGTCGCATTGTGTCCTTAGGCCCGATTTACGCTCTCATTATTAACTTCTTTTTTGTCTCATGCAACTTTTAAATTAAAATGAATTTAATAATAATACCAAATCTTTGTATTTTATAATATATTATCTAAGATAATAGAGATTGCATATAAATAGTTACGCGTAATTCTTTTTGCAAAAATAATTGGAAAAATTACTTTTCTAATTTAAAAATAGAAAATAGCTAGAGTTTCCCGTCTTATCCCCGTATGTGTTCAGTTTCGCCTCAGGCCTGGGGCGAGACGGGACAAAAGAACAACTTTTCAAATTGTATTTTATTTTTATTGTGTAGTATTTCTTAATAGATGGTGGGTATTTTGATGAATGAAATAACCTGTCCCATTCCGCCCCGATCTCCGCTACTAGCATCACCAATCGCGCTCGTTTTAAGGGGCAACATAATTTTGAATGCAAAATAAAAACTTGTATTAACTATTTATTTTCAAGAACTCTTTGTTTATTCGTTTTTAAGATAATATTAATATAATTTGACTAAGAATCTTGAGAAAATTCAAAAAGATTTTTGATAATTTCAGATATTTCAAATCAAAGTTTCAGCAAAACGTGAATTTTCAACCAAATAGGTCGATTTTCAAACAGAATAATAAATTTTCAACAATAAATGTAATATTTGATGCTTTAATTCAAACAGATTTTTATTTTAAATAAAAAACAGTTCAATTTATCCAAAAAAGATTATTTGTTACAAAATACTTGGATCATTAACAAAAAAAAGCAATTTTCAACCAGTTGTATTTTTAAACAGAACATATTAAATTTTACTTAAAAGATACGAATTTTCTATGAAAAATTATTATTTATTTTCTAATTTTCTTCGTTTATTTGCTTTGAAGTTATATAAATATAATTTTCCTAGGTTTGAAAAATAAAATTCAAAAAGGTTTTTGAAGATTTCAGAATCCTCGAAAAAGTATCTAGAAAATTTATAAGGCATCTTTTTTATTTTACAGGATTTGACAGAAATGTTTGCAAAATTCGAGTAGTTAAAAAAATATTTAAAACTTTTCGAGGCTTTAAAAGATTTAAAATATTTTTAAGATCTTAAAAATTGCAACAATTGCCAGACATCTTTCAAAAGTACTCGAATTATTCATTTGTTTTAAAATGTTTCTAATTTATTGATGTCAATTTTAGAACTATGTTGTAACGTTTTATGACCTTTTTAAATGTTCTCTTATAAATAATTTAAAAATTTCTCTTATAAATAATTTTTAAAAAAACGAATCACTTTAAATATTAACTAAACATCTTTTTAGATGAATGGAATTTTTCCTACATTTTTGACAAAATTCTGCAAAATTAAGATAATTGCCTTTAAATCTAACCAGATTTTTTTTTTACTATTTTGTCAATATCTTCAAATCTTAAGAATATTTTCTTATTCTATTGTGATATTTCAAAATTCTTGAAAGGATTGTCAATTTTTTTTCGAAATTTTTAGAAACCTATATTTTATTTTAAATAAAATTATTTTTGTATTATTTTAAAACTTCTAAATATCTCTTAATATTATCCAAATCTATTCTAAACATTTTTAATCTTGCAAATTTAGTAAGATTTGCTTTGAAATCTTCTACAACCTTTTCCGAAATTTTCGGAAATCATTTGAATTCTATTAAAATATTTTCTTAATAACTTAAGTCTTCCCAGGAGTATTTTATGCAAAAAATTGCATTATCTTAAAACCTTCAAAGTTTTATTTCAAAATCTTCAAAAATCTACATTCTGTTTAAAATTATCGGTACTGGTATTTTTGTAATTACCTGTGTCGATAATTATTGTATCTTTACCTCATTATAAATTTTCTAAAGTAAGGTACTATATTCTACTTATTGTCTATAATTTTATTTTTCTTATCCCTTTTTGATTTGTGTAAAAGTTCACAAATTATAGTCTGGTAGCAAAATGTTGAGAACAGAATTATTTCCCAATATTTAAAAATAATTGAAAGTAACATTTTCTCTTTTATCAGTAATGAGAAACATTAAGAAATAATTGTTATCATCAAATAGAATTACTTGTTTTGAGAATTTCATTTACTAAATTGATCATGAAGAAAATTTTTAATCTTTATTGATACATAAATATTATATAACCTCATTTAATATTTTCAAGGGGTTATGAATAGAATCCTTCTGTCATTTTTAGAATATCTCATCAAAACATTGAAAACAGAATATTGTAGCCTTTATTATTAAAAAATCATTTGTAATTCAAACTTTCTCTCTTAGAAATACATTTATAAAATTAAAATTCCTCATTCGGAAATCGCGATTTACAAAAATCTCAAAATTTCAAAAGAACAACCTGAAAACAGTCAAATTCATATTTCTTAGATATGAAAAAATATATCTACTTTTCTTCCTTATTTTTAAAATTACTATGACCAAACCAAAAAACTTAAATTGACACCCCCGCCCTCCTATATTTAATAAAATCAAAGCTTAACTGATAATTTTTTGTTATTGAATACCTGCATTTCAATCAAACACTAATTTATAAAAACTAGATATATTTCCATGAACTTTTTCTTTTCACGTATTTAAAAAATGGAAATTAAAAGAGCGGTATATTCTGCAAACTGTATATAAAATAAATTCCTTTATTATAAAATTCAAAAGCCTGTATGATAAATGAATTTTCACTAGGCAATTTCGAAACGTTATTACTTCAAATAATTTCAAACGAGTTTAATTTCCCGAAATTCGAAATAGATGTTTCCAGAGGTTGTGGGTTTGTTTGCTCGTATGTCGAAAACATTAACGGCAAACGAACAAATCGAGTTGCCAGCCGTGCTAACTCAACAAGCGAAAAATGGTAATAAACAGGAACAATCATCAGAAGAAGTGAAAATCAATATTAGACCGTTATACATATATTCACAACTCCTGCAAATGGCACATCAGAGCATCGATGGCAGAAAACCGAACTTTGGAATAATGATTATAAACCTCTATTTTATATTTAGTACATTCTGACAAAGTCTATATTTTCACCTACTTTAAATTTTTAGTTAAAACACGATAAAGGATTTTGTCGACAAATTGTAACTCAGACAAAAATATACTTTTAATTTACCAGAAAAAAGTATTATTAATTATTTGTCGTAGTTGGCAGTAAAACACCTTAATAAACGAATATTATTTTGTTTGTATTTTATTAAAATCAAATTTAAAACCCTTTTAACGTCCAATAATGAAGTTAATGTGAAGAATTCCTGAAAATAAAAACAAGAATCTAACAACCAAATTTGGACAACCACCATAAAATGTTCCCATTGCAATCTGAAAAAAAGAAACGTTTTCCTCTTCTACTTTCCCCCTAAAAAAAGAAAAATTTGTTTTTATTTTATTTTTATTTTTATTATATATTTGTTTGCCTTGATAAGGGTAATGTATGAGTGCCGAAACGTTGGCGATTATTTCTAACAAATGGTTTTTTTATTGTGATTTGATAATGGTAAGAATAAAAAGTACGGAAACAATAAAAAAGAGACGGAAGGAAATTTAGTTGGTTGCCTTCTCATTTTCTTTCCTTTTTTTTATTTTCGTCGAAATGAAAACCAAATTTTTTCTTTTTTTTAGGGGGAAAGCAAAAGAGGAAAACGTTTCTCTTTTTTCAGATTGTAATGGGAACATTTCATGGTGGTTTTCCAAATTTGGTCGTTAGATTCTTGGTTTTATTTTCAGGAATTCTTCACATTAGGTAAACATTTGTAAATATTTAGTACGATAAGCTGTCAATCATTCAGAAACTACATAAAGTACAAAATATTTTATCTTATTTAAAACAAATTAACTTGAATATTATGGAAGATGCTGTTAATGATAAAAAATTTCAAATCCTAGCTCTTACTTTTAAGGATCAAAATTAGGACGACTAAAAAATTCCGAAAAATAAATTTCCTTGCCCTGCAAAACTTCCGAATAACGATATTTCTGAATTGGAAGATTCCCGAATAATATAGTTCTCGAATTGGAAAATCCCCGAATAATAAAATTACCGTACAGTTCCTAATTTTACCGAATTGGAAAATTGCCGAATAATGAAATTCCCGACAGTTTATAATATTACCCAATTTGAACATTCCTGAGAGAAAATTGGTTAAAAGTTCAATTACTTGGTTGAAAGTAGAATTAAATTGTTAAAAATTTATTATTGCTTTTGAAGATTTACCTTTTCCGTTAAAAATTAATCTTGCTTTTTAAGAGTTTAACTATTGTTCTAAAAATTCATTTTTTGTTGGTTACACATTAATATGTTATACTTGCGGTAGGTTGATTTTTAATAGTCTGTTGACTTGCAAAAAAAATAAAGCAATTCATTTTTGGATCCAAAAGTCAATAATAACGCAAAATAAGAATCTATTAATTTTTTTAGTGCAAATTTAACTATATTCTACTTTTGTTTGAAAATGTATCATTTTTAAGTTGACAATTTTACTATTTGGTTTAAAATTCATGTAATTTCTTAATAATTCATTTGTTTTTGTTAAAAATTTAACTGTTTTCTTGAATCTCCTTTCTTTGCTTCAAAGTGATTTTTTTAACTGAAAATGAAACTATTCTTTTTCATTTAAAAATTTGCCTTCTTTAATTGCAAATTCAACTATTTGGTTACAAATTAATCTATTTTATTGAAAATGCAATATTTTTATTTGAAATGTTAAGAATTTATAAAAATGTAAATGCAACTTAATCCAGTGTGATGGGTTAAAACGCCTTAACAATCTTGCGAATCTATTTTTATAAGTACATGGCTGTCGAATTTAATATTGAAGAATTAAAGGATGAGTTTATTCTAAAAAATAATGTAAAAAATACTACTTTCTTAAGGCCCAATCTCAAAATTGAATCGTAAATTGAATGCAAAATTGGCTAATCTCAGTAGTTTTTGTGTGAAACATTGTTCTTTTTGGATCGAAACCCAAGCAGAAAAAAAACTATTGAAATTAGCGAATTTTCCACTCTGAATACATATTTGATTGCCTTGACGTCATATACGATATACATTTTTTTTCTAACTTAATCTGCGATATTGCTTTGAATGTAAAACATAAGTCACAAACAATTAAATGATAAAGTAGAGGATCTAAATAATAACTTAGAATTTTCATAATATTTTTTTTTCTTCTCAAACTGTATTGATGAAGAAGGGGTAGATACAGATGACTCACTCGGACGGAGGAGGTAGTAAATATAACAAGGACGGCGGAGGGTTAACCCTCAAACTGTACACTAGTGCAAATTCGCACCCGAATTTCTTTCATTTTGTTGTCATTTATGCAAACACAGCTGCAGCTGATTATCCCCATATATATGAAATATATATGTTAAATATGTGTGATGTATGCTAGTTGTTTATTATATGTTCAATATATTAAATGATCAATATTAACATTGCAAAAAACGAATTCGTACCAGTGTACCGTTTACGTATGCTCGGTTACAGTGTACCGTTTGAGGGTTAAAGATAATTTTTTTTAATGATAGATACAATTAAGATTTATTAAAATAAATAGAAATTTAATTTTAAAAAATTTAATTACTTGAGTTTAAAACAATACGTGCGAGTTACTCATTTTTATAACGGTTTCTGAAAGTTACTTGTTTTTAATATGATAGGTGTGAGTTACTCGAGTTTTTTTAGAAACTCCCTAATTGATCGGGAGATCACCGGAGAATGGCCGGGAATTGAAACTCATCCATCGGGTAGACACCTACCTTAGTCACTAATCAAAAGACATAACTTCGTTAAAATTTTTATAGATTAGAGTCTCTAATTTAGATACAATAATTGTCTTGCCTGACAAGATCGAGTCTCTAGAATCTGTACACTGAATATCCGAATTCGATATTCGATATTCCGGTTTCTGAAGGACCCTTAGGTTATTCTGGCACAACATAGTTTCAAGTTTTAGTTGACAAATAGCGTTTGGAGAAACAATCGCCTCATGGACACAATTCTGTAACAAGCACTAACTATCGGCATCTGTTTTCTTGTTTCAGCGAGTTCTCCAGAAACCCGACAGTGTCCTTACTTGGGAAAATTCACAGTGACTGGTTTGAATCGCAATCAAAGGAACACCAGAGACGGTCGAAGAGGTCACGAGTTTCTCGGCACTCTCGGCCAGGAAAAGGTCAGACACTCCCAGGAAAGATCTGAAGATCGGCGCTCTCGTAAACTAGATTTCGAGATCCAGAAAAGACGAGTCAACAATGAGTACTTTGTCCATGAACGACACGGCAGAAAAGTCAGGTCAAGTCAAAGTCACAGAGAATCCAAACTAGGAGAAATGATCGATCCCTCATCAAAAGATTCTTTTAGAATTGGGGATCGTCGAGAAAAAAGTGGAGATGTTTGGGAAGCCAAATCGAAGGGGACATCTCTTAATCAGGTGGAATCTGAAGAAAAGATGCGAGAAGAAACAAGTCGACCCCGAGATTCCTTTTTGCCGAGACATCGCAAAACGGAAGACTTCGAAGTGGATATGGATGATTTTGCACAAGCCAGGCGTTTTTTGGCACCCGAATTTGACGAGACAGAAATACCGAGCATCCTGCAGGTTCAGGATAGCTATTTCGGAGACTATACTGATGCGGAAGAGAAGCTCCCGAAGAGGAGATCCTCATTTCGCAATGACAAGCTTTTTATTTATGAGGACCTCTTGCGAATGAAGAGAGATTCAGAGGACGCGGGATATGAAGAGGGTTCTCCAAGAAGGGAGAAGAGGGAAGAGGAGAATTCCAGATGCAATTCGGACGTGACGACTTTGAATGTTGGATGCTCGACTGCAGATAGGATGGAGATTCAAAGCGACTGTCTCGACGATGACGTCATCACAGGTATTTTCTTTTTCCTCTCCAACTTTAAAGTAGGACAAAAAATTTACACAAAATAGCACTTATGCGCCAAGTGGGAGAAAAAGGACTTTTTCGACGAGTGTAATCTCTTCAGTGCGAGTCGTTGGCGAGCGACACGAGCCGAAGGCGAGTGCGTAAGCGCAAGTTGAAGACGGGAAATAAATAAATACACGAGTCGTATAAGGTAACCTCCCCATTGGTGCATACGATTTTTTGCATAACAAATGCATGATTTCAAACGTTTTTTGTAACACATGTATGATTTATGCTCATATAGAAGAATTTTAAAAACTTTATTTTTATTTCAATATACATGTTGGGTAACTATGGAAATTGCTACAATTTTTGAAAATCATAAATAGCCAGATTTTTTTTTGTAATATTTTGGACATTCAAATATTCGATTATTTACTAATTTTTCAATAAAAAAAAATTTTGTTAATTTTGGAAATGTTTGTCATTTTTTTAATTTTACAAATCACCGATAATTTCGGGGAATTTAACCGGGAATGAGCAGGAATTTTATTTTGAAAGCGGGAATTTACATCTGATTGTAGGAAAATTCAAGTTGTCATTATTTTAATAATTTTGAACAATTTAGAAAAGTTATTTAAGATTATCTCAGTTTACTCTAATTGAATTGTAATTTATTATTTTTCAAGAGTATCTACTCATTTTTGTTGACATTAGTTAGTAGTTCTTCTCTAGCATCCAAAGAGTTTTTATTGTAATATAAAATTAAAAATATATTTTAAGATGCTTAATATAAATGCACTTATTTGTTAACGTGCAACTATCATTTAATGCACTTGTTATAACCTGGAAAATTAAACAAATTTATCGTTAAAACTCGAGAAATAATCGCTTGCTTTTTATTCATTAAAAAGAGAGCTTTTTATATATCAATTTTTAATAAAAAAGTAAAGGAAGTAAGGAAAATCCCTCTTCTGAGTCATAATTCATCACAATTTGAGTTCGCTCTTCTGGATTTTAGATTTAAAAAAAGTACTTCAAGCAGTTTTTAGAGTAGAAGTAGTGTTTCAAAGAAGAAATATTTGTGAATTATAAACTTTTAACTTGGTTAAAAGTTCAACTCTATTATTAAGGATCAATTTTTTTGTTTAAGATTCATTATTTGTATTTAAAATTTATCTCAGGTTGAAAATCTGACCACTTTGTTGGAAAGTAATTTATCCGTTTCCGGTGAAAATTCAACTATTTTTTTGAAAATTGATTTTTGCATCTAAAAATAACTATTCCAGCTGAAGATTCATAATTTTAGTTGATAATTCCACCGTTTTGTTGAAAAAATATTTATTTCGTAAACTCAAAATTTACCTATTCCATTTTTCTATTCAACTATTTCGCTGAAAATTCACGTATTTTGTTAAAAAATCGATTTTCTTTTTGACAGTTTATCTTTTTCCTTGAAAGTGAATCTTCTTTAATAAAAATCCTTCTTATCGGTTAAAAATTAAAGTATTCCAATTAAATATTTCTTATTTCGGTTGAGAATTCATCTTTTAGGTAAATAATAAAATTATTTGATTGATGTTTTTTTGGTAGAAAATTGTCAATAATTTCAATTATTCTTGTTGAAGATTCATTTCAGTTAAAATTAATCTTTCTGCTTTAAAATTGAATTATTTCAGTTAAATATTTACAATTTTATTCAAGAATTTATCACTTTGTTTGAAAATTTAACTATTTTTTTAGTTCATTTTTTTTGTTGAAATTAATTTTTTTAGATGAAAATTTAACCTATTCCAATTGAAAATTCTATTGTTGTAGTTGAAAATTCATGTCTTGAATTAAACATGCTTTTTTTACGTAAAATTTAATTATTCAAGTTTAGTGGACAATTTATCTTTTTTAGTCAAAAGTAATTTTTTGTTGGAAAATGCAAGTGTTTCAGTTAAGGGCATGTGACACAGCTAAATACCTATATTACCAACCACAGTTTTTCAGTTCACTGAATGTTTTTTTGAATCTCAGAACTTTTTTTGTAAATAAAATA
>NC_046663.1:69611943-69615648 GCF_010883055.1 Belonocnema kinseyi
ATTTTATTTACAAAAAAAGTTCTTAGGTTCAAAAAAACATTCAGTGAACTGAAAAAATGTGGTCGGTAATATAGGTATTTAGCTGTGTCACATGCCCTTAAAGCTTTATGTTTCTGGTTCGAAATTTAACTATTTGGTTGAAAATTTATCTATTTTATTGAAAAATTGTATTTTTTGGAAGAAAATTAATTTTTCTATTTTAAAATTAATCTTCTTGTTTGAAAATTTAAGTGTTCCAGTTATATATTTATTATTTTCGTTGAAAATTTATCTTTTTGGTTCAAAATTTAACAATTCCAGTTGAGGATTCGTAATTTTATTGGAAAACTCATAACTTTGTTTGAAAATTGAACTATTTTTTTGAAAATCCGTTTTTTTTTGTTTTACTGAAAATTAATTTTTTCAACTGAAAGTTTATCTATTCCATTTATGGTAAAAAATTGATATTGTTCAGTGAAAAATGTAAGTATTTGTTTCAAAATTCATTTAGTTTACAAAGTTTTGCTCTGTTGTGTTAAATGCTTAGAATGATCACCATGAATTAAAATAAATGTTTGCGTTTTGCTGAAAATATGAGCATATTACTCTAAAGATACTGTATTTTATTTTTTGAATATTCTATAAGCACTTTAAAGAATTTTTATAAAAATTTGCTATAAATTTCTCCAAAACTTTCCAGAAATTTATCTGTACTTCCTCAAGAACACAATTATAAATGTTTGCAGTCCATTAAAGTTTCAGAAAGAGTGTAGTCTTAAATTCGATAAAAAAATTTATCTTTTTTTAATCAATTATAATTATAACTGCAATTAAAATTTTCATATTGATAAATAACTCTAATGATTCATATTTAATTATCTTTCGATGTTGCCATTCCGATTAATCCTGATAAAGAGAAACTACGCAAAAAATTCTTATTTACTTGGAAGTAGTTTCATCAAGATCTAAAGTTAGCTGAAAATTAAGAATTACATAATCTGCAAGTTTCTTTTTGGACGATTTTATGATATTTTTGTCCTCGTGAAATTTAATCTTAGGAAAACTCACTTTGTAATGAGTAATTGTAATGCTAGAATTTTTTAACGATGTAAGAAAGAATTCTATATTTAGTTTTCAATATCTCTTGAAGTCAATTATAAATTACACAATTTTAATGAAACCCTCGACTTTGTTCTAATTTTGCTAACAGAAATATTCAAGAAGTAGAAGATAGAAAATAAATTAATTAATAAATCAAGTAATTTTGCAATTTGAGTTATATCATATCAGTAACAATAGGGATAGGAAAAAGTTTGGGTAAATATATTCTCGAGATAATAGAACTTTCTGAGTGGTTACTTTCTGGGAAGAGTCTTTTCAGATGCTTTAAATGGACTTCCTTGTCAGATATTGGAAAAAGAATCAATAGTTCCTTATAAAGAAATATTTTCGTATATTAAAAGTAGAAATGGCTTTCGTAGTAATACTTTCTGAGAAGTATTATATTTCGATTGTATCTTCCATCAATTTGCGAAAATTGCTAAGCAGGGTTTATGTTCTACCAGAGATGGTTCTACAATAGAGTAACCCAATTTTTTGCAAAATTTTCATGCGTATTGATTCCGAATTTCGTTGAATCCACGCAAAATTATACGCCAAAAAAATACATTTGGATCTTTTGAATATCACCCCATAAGTCTGTTTGATATGATCTCAAAGAAAACCCATAAGCAAAACAATTGATACATGAGGTATTTCTTTCTTTCTGTCAATTAGATGTTCAAATAAATTGTTCAAACAATTTATTAATGTTTATTGTAATTTTCTTTTAGAATAGAGTTAAAAAGACGCGGGTTTTCCGAATTTTTCAACTTATTTTAAACTTTTTAGTTAGATCAAAACAAAAATCAATTGAATTTAATCAAAACAATTATTTAAACAGTTTTTTAGTATTTATAATAATTTTCTATTAGAATAATGCCAGAAAGCTATTTTTTCTTAAATATTTAACTTTTTGTACATTTTAGACTTACAGCGAGATAAAAATTAATTCAATTTAAGAAACCTCGTTTTTGAACGAATTGTTATAGCTGATAACTATCTTGTCTTATCTTAGTGCTGGGCAGTGACGTTTTTTCTGAAACTTTTTACTTTTCGTCCACTTTTGACCGAGCTTTTGATTTAGTGAGATCATAATTAATGCAAGCTAAAACCCATAATTGTTTAAACAACTTATTATGGTTTATAAATATCTTCTCTTAGATTAATGCTATAAAGTTGCGGTATTTGGTGCTGACATTTTTAGCCTTTCTTTAACTTTTTAGTTAGGAACAAATAATAAATATTAATATTAATTCAAACAAAAGGACTCTCAGTAACTACTTCAAGGAAAATTTACAGTTGGAATGATCCATAGTGAAAATTTGAAGAATATTTCAAATATTGTTATAAAGAATGATACATTATTTAAACAATTATGTTTCTTGATTTGCATTAATTATTACCTCGCTGACTAAAAAGTTCATATAAAGTCGAAAATTTGAGATAAGAAACCACAACATTCTAGCGTTATTCAAAGATAATATTATCACAAATAATAATTAACTGTTTGAACAATTATTTTTCTTACTTGAATGAATCTCCCTCTAAGTGAAAAGTTAACAAAATGCAGAATTTTCAGAAAAAGCTGTAACCATCTCTAGCATTATTACAGGAAAATATATTTATAAACAATAATAATTGGTTTAAAGAATGATGTTTTTAAATTTTTTTAATTTTTACCTCTCCCTAAGTAAAAACTAAATTTAATTGATTATTGTCTTGATCTAATTTCAAAGTTGATAAAAAGTTGAAAAATTCGGAAAACCGCTACTTTTCCCCTCTATTACAAGAGAAGATAAATAAAAACAACAATAAATTGTGTAGATAATTTATTCCAACATCTAATTGTTACTGGAATTTAATATTTTTTGTATTAAAAACAGAACATATCAAAGAAAGAAAGAGAATCATAATTAGCTTCAGAAACTCGTAAAACCTTATTTTTCAGTTATGTGGTTTTTTTGGGTCCTGTAAACCAGCCTTATGGGGAAAATATTTAATAATGATTTTCGATTCGTATTTCATAGCTAATTGCGAAGAAAAATGTCGAGATTCTACTCGATTCACCTAAAATTGATAATTCTGAATGAAATTTACAAAAACGTAGTTTTTTTTTGAAATTCGGAACTTCTAAATATTAATTTTGTTTTCATGCAATTATTTTGTCGTCGATTGAAATAAATCCGCAGCTGGTTATTTAGTACGTTATATAAAAAGCCTACTCATTATCTTAAATTAAATATCTTTTTGGAACTCAGTAGAACATTTTTTATATTCATCAAATTATATTAATTCTCGTTTTTTTTTCGAGGCGATTTCAGTCGACTTTACATCTTCTTGTAAATTACACTCAGTAAGATCATAATTCAACAATTAAATACTATTGAAGAACTTATGTTTCAGAGACAATTCCATGTTGGAAAACAGAAATTCGTTTATAATTTCGCAAGTCATGCATTTTTTTCGTAGTTCTTTTTCACTTGTTTCAAACGCGTTAAATATTGATCGTCAAACGCTCACTTCCATACTACCAGGTGTATACATATGAAACCGGTATTTTTTCAAGAAAAAAACACATTTATTTCAAGAGAATGATAACAAATATTTTATTCAAAGTATGCGCCC
>NC_046663.1:69615748-69653125 GCF_010883055.1 Belonocnema kinseyi
GCCAATTAGCACAAATGGTAAGTTCCGACAGTGCCTACAAGTGTGCCTACTGGCCGCTAAATGGCAATACCGGTTTCATATGTATACACCTGGTAAATTTCGGAGCCAAAAAAAGCTATTATTGTTATTGAATGTAAAAATAAATTACACATCTACTACTGAAGCGTATCTATTTGTAAAAAGCCCTTGAGAAAAAATTTGCAAAATTTGACTACCTTTTCTCGATTTTTGACCACTGTGCACTAGGACGGAGTGAAAAGGATTAAATTAGTCGAATAGCTTGAGCTGAGCAAAAAAATTTATGGATTGGCATCCGAAAAAAGTACCAAAAAAAAATTTGAAATCGGTTAATATCTTCAATTCCCTTTTTTGATTTGAAAATTTTGAAAATTCCAAAAAATTTCCCTATTGCTTCGAAAATTATGGAGAATTTTTTCTATATACAGTTTTTGCTACTGAATAATAATAATAAATTATAAATAAAAAAATTTTTTGCTCAATTTAGAATTTTTTGAAAATGGCAAAAAACATGTTTCTTTTTGGGTTTGAGTCCTGTGCACACATTTTGAAAAAAGTTGAATATGTCGAATCTGAAATTTCTTCAGCTTGAACCTAAGAAAAAATCTGTTATTTTTTTTTCCGAAAAAGTTTTGTTAATGATGTTTCAAGCATTCAAATATTGTCAATTTCACGTTTTTTAGCGATTTTGACGACTCGATCAAACTAAGTTTTTAGACCCAAAAAATGATGGTGTTATTACGGCAGAACGATATTTTTGTAGGAAATCGCTGATGGACTCATTTTGTGTACAAAATCCAGCCCCCCACTATTTAGGTAAGGGTTAATGCGTAGGGGGATACTCGTTGATGGTATCCTGTTTTTTTTAGCGAACAGGTAATAAATTGCTGAGTTAAGAATTCTTTAGACTTATATTACAAAGTACATTTGCTTTTTATTAACAATTATACACAATATATATTAGAAATTATATTTGCTTTATTTAAAGAATTATATGCAATATATATTATTGATTTTATATTGCAAATTATATTTAGTTTATGTCTGAAATATATATTGTATACAATTTTGAATATGACCCAAATATAATCTGAAATCAGAAATGTACTCCCCCCCCCCCCCCCCCCCCCCCCCCGATAAGCCTAAAAAATTTTATCTGAGCTCTTTATTACCTATTCGCTAAAAACGGGATACCATCAACAAGTATCCTTCTACGCATTAACCCCCGCCCCAATAGAGGGGGGGGGTGGATTTTGTACCTCAAATGAGTCCATCAGCGAATTCCTACAAAAATATCGTTCTGCCGTAATAACACCATCATTTTTTGCAAACATCATTAAAATTTTTTTGGAAAAAATAAAATAACAGCTGTTTTCTTTGGTTCAAGCTGAAGAAATTTCTGGTTCGACATATTCAACTTTTTTCAAAGTGTGTGCATAGGACTCAATCCAAAAAAAACATGTTTTTTTGCCATTTTCAAAAAATTATAAATTGAGCAAAAATGATTTTTTTGTACTTTATAATTTTTTATTATTATTCAGTAGCAAAAAATGTACACAGAACAAATTCGCCATAATTTTCGAAGCAATAGGGACATTTTTTTGGATTTTCAACATTTTTAATTTTTAATTCAAAGAAGAGAACAGAAGATATTAATCGATTTCAAAAATCTTTTTCTTTTACTTTTTTCGGATGTCAACCCACACTTTTTTTTTTGCTCAGCTCAAACGATTCGACTAATTTTATTATTTTCACATAACCCTACTGTGCACCCTAGTGAACATCCATTTTTCTCCGAGAAGGGCTCTTAATTAATTGAATCCGATTAGACCTCCATTACCGAGTGTGTTTAGATTGTAACAATTAACATTTTTCTCTAAAGTGCCTCGTAGCACTTATCCGTATAGCACAATCTCATTTGTATAATCTTCTTTTTGGTTTACTTTTAAAACACTTTGCTTTTCAGCTTACTCTTGTCACGGAAGGTGGTTCGACAGCGAGGGCACTCAATTCGTGATTGCGACGCCACTCGCTCGCAGAGCAGCCTGGTCAAATGATAACAACAGGCCACAGCCCTACAGAAACAGCAGAAGATTATGCTTCATGTACAGAGAAAGCGGAGGTGTCGTGAGTTTAACTACGAGCACGGACGCCTGTCACAGGGAGATTCCGACAGCTCCTCCGATGTTGGCCTTCAATGCGACGAGCATCGGTAAGAGATTAAATTAAAACTCCCAATCTAAACTAAGCTTGGGGCCTACGGTAGGGTGATGTTGTTCTTCGGTAAAGCGGGCTTTGGAGCAGAGCAAACTTTTCCGAAGGGAGAAATCCCTAATGGAATTCTAAATAAAGCCTCTGCTCTGTTTTCAGACAATCGCGAGGCGATTATGCAACTTTTAGCAGCGATTTATCTCACCTGTTGCTAAATCGGTAGAAGGATCGCGGATACCAAAATTTATGTTTCAGGCCTTACAGACCGATCCCTATAGTACCCTATTTTCGAGGTTTGCTCCCTGTGGTACCCTACGGGCATCCAACAATGTAACTTTTATTAATTTAAATTTTCTTTGAATAAATTAACTCATGGGTTAATCACTATTTAACTTTGGTTCGTTTATCTCAATTGTCTTAAATTTTTTGAAATATTTCAGGGTTTTTGAAAAGATTGCGGGTAATTTTTTATTTCAATAATTGAAAGGGTTATTGCAGATTTTAGGGTATTTTTAAAACGTCTAAAGCAGTTTAAAGAGCTTTTAGTTTTAAATATTTGAGGAGACCTATAAGGTTTTAAGATTTTAGTGATTTTAAGGGATTTTGAAGGTCTCGACGTATTTTAGTCAATTTTCCAGGATTTCAGGAAGATTTTAAAGAAGATAGTCTAAATAAGTGAGGTCTTTTGTAGGGCTTCTAAGATTTGAACCGATTTGAAAATATTTTTTGGAATTGAACTTGAATTCTTACTAATTTAACAGGAATTCTGTTAAGACTTTGTAATTATAAACTAAACGAATTTTCGGTCAAATAATTTAATTTTCAACCAACTAGTTAAACTTTCTTCAAAAATAATAGAATTTTCAGCCAAAATGTATGCATTTCTAACCAAAAATATTG
This sequence comes from Belonocnema kinseyi, assembly GCF_010883055.1. Lineage (NCBI taxonomy): Eukaryota > Metazoa > Arthropoda > Insecta > Hymenoptera > Cynipidae > Belonocnema > Belonocnema kinseyi. The sequence continues at coordinate 69,618,878 of NC_046663.1, forward strand.
TAGATTGTTTAAAAGTCTACAATATAAAATAAATTTAAAAAATAATTTTTGACCCAAAAAGATGACTTATCTACAAAAAGATTAATTCATAATCCAGAAAGACAGTTCAACAAAGTGGTTGAATTTCGACTGAAAAGGGTAGAACAAAATAGTTGAATTTAAATCAAATCGTTGAATTCTTAACTACATGGTCGAATTTTCCAACAAAAATGATTAAACTTTAACCAAAAACGGTTGCATTTCCAACCAAATAATTAAATTTTCGAGCCAAAAGAACACATTTTTCAGAAAGCAGTTGAATTTTTAAATATGGAATATAAATTTTCAACAAAATAGTTGACATTTTAACAAAATGTCGAATTTTCCCCCAATTTGATGAATTTTCTATCCTAAAAAATATATGGTCAGCAAAACAATTGAATTTTCGACCAAAAAATAATTCCGTACCAAAAATTTCATAGTAGAGTTTTTGGCCAAAAAGAATTCACTTTTAACAAAATTAGTTGGATTTTCTTGTTGGGTTTTATTAATTTAGTTCGCATTTAGGAAAACATATATATATTTTTGTTTTGAATTATGAACACGTGAAAAGATTATTTTCTGACAAAGTCCATGTTTTTTTTTTTATAAAAGCTGATAGAATTTCAAAGAATATTATCGAGCCTGATTTTTAATTTAGTTTTTCAACTTTTTTATAAATAAATAAATATGACGAAAAAAATGGCAATTTTTATATTTGACGTTCTCGGTGCTCGTCAATAATAGGAAAATTGTTTTAAACGCCGACGTTTCATAGATTTACATTATATAAAGATATTTCACCATGATACAATAAACAAAAAATGGTTATAAACAAATTATTTGTTGAAAATGTGTTTCCTATCATTTTCAATAATTTAACGTTTTTCAAGTTATACTGCAATAAATTTGAATGGATTCAATATTTTAATAAAAAAAATGTCTCTTACGGCTTTTCTTGTTAATATTATAAACAAATATAATAAATAAATGCATTATTCATGCATTTGTCGTCAGAAAATTTCGTTTTATTTGATGTCATTTTTTAAAAATTAGGAACCTCTTGATAATTTCAGAAAAATTCATACTTTGTTGATAAACCTTATGATTTTTTTAAACAAATTTAATAAACAATTGCATTGTTTGAGCAGTTGTCGACGACAAAACTCGTTGTTTTCAATGGCAATCCTTTTAATTAGTAACTATACGATAATTTCAGTAACATTCATAATTAGTTGATTAATTTTGTGTTTTTGTTAAACAAATTTAATTCAAAAATGCATTGTTCGGACATTTATCGACGTAAAAACTCGTTTTTTTCAAAGTCAGTCCTTTTAATTAAAAAAAAATTATTTTTTCTAGTCAGTACTTACAGTTGGCCAACACAAAAGGGTTTGAATACAAGGAATGATTAAATAATATATTTAATAATTAATATAAATCAATTCTATACCATGGGAAAAGTGGGGATACTCACGAGTTTGAAGAAAGTTTATCTCCTAGAGTTTTAAATTTACTTAACAAAAACATCAATTCGACAAATGCCCAAATAATGCATTTATTTATTAAATTTAAAACAAAAATAAAAAAACTTATCAACAAATTATGAATTTTTCTGAAATTATCATTAGGTTCCTAATTTTAAAAAATTAACGTCGAAAAAAACGAACTTTTGTGACGACAAATGCCTGAATAATGCATTTGTTTATTAAATTATTTTATAATATTAACAAGAATAGTCTTAAAAGAAATTTTTTAAATTAAAATATTGTTTCCATTCAAATTTCTTGCAATATAACTTAAAAAAACGTTAAATTATTGAAAATTATAGAAAACACATTTTCCACAAATAATTTTTTTATACAATTTTTTTTGGTTTATTGTATCATGGTGAAATATCTTTATATAATGTAAATCTATGAAACGTTGGCGTTTAAAACAATTTTCCTATTATTGACGAGCACCGAAAACGTCAAATATAAAAATTGCCATTTTTTTCGTCATATTTATTTATTTATAAAAAAAAACTGAAAAGGGCGCGCGACGGTAGAATCTCTCGTTATTTTTCACGAATAAAACAAAAAGTAGGCGTCCTATCAAGAGGTGATTCTTAACAAAGTTGTAGATCCTTTTTGGGATAACCAGTTTTGTTAATTCATCTTTTTTCGTATCCTACATAGTTTGTCCACAAAATGGATTTTTTTATTTTCCATTATTTTTTGTGCAATCAAAATTTGAATTTTCGATTTTTGAAGAAAATCCAAAAATTTGTTATGATAATCTTTTAGAGCTTTCAAAAATAAATGTTTTTCTTCTCTTGACTTTTTTTCGTATCGTGCGTTTTTCGGCTTCAAATTTTGATTTTCGGTTGATTAAAAAAATTTTGAAAACGCTGTAACTCTGAGAATGTTCTTTTTGTCGAAAAAAGTCATTAGGATAAATTGTTTGTTCTTTTTAATACTATAAATATCCGTACATAGAATTTTCAAATTCATAAAAAGTGGTCTCAAAAATTTTGAAAATGCGCTCACTTTACAATTTTTATCAAAAATGGCTGGTTCACGAACTCGTCCTTTCTTTTAGGACCTAAAAAAATTGTGCCAAAGATGAATTTGATTCGTTCATTTTTTTGAGAGTTATCGTGTTTATGGACGGACGGCCGGCCGGACGGACAGACAGACACACGCTATCATGAAAACCTGACTTTCGGATTCAGGGGGTCTCGAAACGTGGAGATCCGTTGAAAAAGTGTGATGTCAAATTTCCGACAATTCTAATTCTTTCTCAATCATAAATGATGAGAATGTAAAAATATCTAAATCTGTCCACAGCAAATAAGTCTTTCAACTAAAATTATTTTTCCTGCGAATATCATTTTTCTTGTAAACCATGGAGAAAAAGCGATAATTTGATTTTAAGGAAAAAAAAAACTTCTGGAAAACCAGAACCTGCTTGATTTGAAATGGATTTGATCTAGAATTTAAAACTAATTAAAACTAATGTTAGGAATAGAAAAATATTATGTTTAAGAACACTATCAGAAAGTAAGAAACTTTCATAATATTTCACAATTTTTATAGAATTGGTTAACCAAGGAATTTTCAATACAATTATTTATCATTTTAGTGCATTGCACAAAATCGCTGAGTATTCCGTAAGATTCAAGAATATTGGAGAATATTTAAAAAGTTCATTTTGTTTGTATTTTGAGAATGCTATAACGCTGTTAATTTGCATTTTTTTAAAGTCGTAAAGATAAATTGTTCGAGATTTCGAGTACTACAAACGACCGTACATAGAATTTTAAAATCTTGAAAAAAGTGGTCTCAAAAATGTTGATAATGCTTTCACTTTTTAAATTTATATCAAAAATGGCTGGCTAACGAGCTTGACCTTCTGTTGAAGACACTCTATGAAGTACTGATTATTTGACCGATTAATTGTCTCAGTTTACTGAATAAATGCTAAAATCACATATTTGTTAGATAATTATGGCTTATTTCTGTTTTGTATCAAATCTTTATTCATTGCAAAAAATTGAAAAAATTGAATCATTTTCGTCTAAAACATTTTTTTATTCTAACCTGAACTTAAAAAAACTATTGAAATTAGCCTATTTTTCAATCCTAATCCATATTTGATCCAAAGCAGAAATAAGCCATAATTGACCTCAGGGGCGAGGGGTTAAAAAATAAACTCTGTACACTGAAAAATTGTACTCCGTCTACCCTGTAGTTCAATACATTCCAAAATTGTCTAGAAATATCAATTACATTCAACTCCCAATATAAGACCGGTTTCGGGCATGGCTTGCTCATTTCTGTTGATTCAGTTCTAGGTTGACAATTAAATTGTTTTGTTAAAAATTCGTCTTATTGGGTTCAAAATTAACCGGTTTCAGTCAAATTTTCATTTTTCACGGGAAAAATGCAACTACTTGGTCGAAAATTTAACAATCTTGTAAAAAAATCATACATACAGATGGTTTCACAATTTAAATAAACTTTTATTTATTTCTAGAGTCAAATATCTTTATTTGTTGTAAAAATAATTTAGATAAAATTTTATTTCTTCCTTGAGTGAAAAATCTTTTTTTATTGAAAATTCGTCTTTTTATGATTTTAAAATTCTTTTTTTTTGTGTATAAATTTCATATTTTTTTATCCAAATCTAAACTATTATACTGTTTTGTTGGAAATTTATCTTTTTAGGTTTGAAAATTTAATTATTAGGTTAAAAATGAATTATTTTATTGCAAATTCAAGTATTTTATAAAAAAAGTTAATCTTTTATAGTAGAAAATACATTTTTTTGTAAAAAATAAATTAATAAATTTGAAAACTTTACATTTTTATCTGAAATGCTGTTTTATTCCGTTTATAAAAGATTCTATGTTAAAAGTATTACAAGATTAAAATGCAGGAATTTGACTATTAATGATCAAGGAAAATGAAAAATTAGTCAAGGAAAAATCAGGGAATTTTGAAAATGAAGCTCTCGGACACCCTGTCTAATTCTACAAGCAATAACTCACAAAACATTTATTGAAACAAAATATTACGTACAGTAAAGGAGGGGGGGGGGGGGGGGGTAGAAATATTTTCTTACGTTTGGTTACAGAGGGGTGTCGTAGAGTAGGCTTATAATCCGTTACGTGCTTTAATTACGGCCCCTTAGAAATGTCTAGAACTATTCTAATTAATTTGTAATTCAGTGAAGACTCTCAGTTCAAACAAGCATCGAAACTGAAAATGCAACAGTGCTAAGAGGCTTCTCATACACTCTCCTAAACTCTCTATTGTCGGAATTCGAAATGTCCCTAGAAGTGCAATTGAGAAGCTGCAAGGAGAGCAGGCAGGAAATTCATACAGCGCCTTACCAAGGAACTGCAAAATTAATGATTCGTGATGCATATTCATGAACGTGGATCCTTCTAGAGCGGAAGAGTTTTATTAAAATTGAAGGACTAGAATTTCGAACCGCATAATCAAGCCTTATGTATGCCGCCCGATTTTCTCTATTGTAATACGCCTTTCTTATCAGGTCCAAACACTCTATATAAGAGAATTTAAAAGTATTTCCTAACATTCAAGCTCAGAAAGGAAGGCCAGGGTGGCCGCAAAACTTCGTTTTCAAAATTATTATAAAGGAATTTCGGATCAAATTGAAATGGATTTAGAAATTTTTCCTAGTTCTATTCGTTTTCCTTGTTTACCGTTAATTGAATCCCAAATCAAGTTTTAATCAAATAAATTAATGGAACCTTGAAAAGTACTCATAAAGTTGATCGGTATTGCAATATTCTATAAATAATGGAAATATTCGGCATTTGTCACACGTATGCGTATAAAAAAACTGAGAGATTTTTCGAATGGATTTTGCGAATTTGGAAAAAGCCATGAGAAGAATTTCAAATAGAGTAAACAATATTGACAAATATTGGGCTCTTAATAAGACAGATAAATCCTTAGCCAAACAAGAGGATACCCCAACGAAACATATGAATATCAACCAGAGAAGATCAAAATACTATGCAGTATGTTCTTAAAAACCCTTTGAAAATGTCAAAATCTATCGAATTATATGAAATCCTTAAAAATCCTTGAGATCCCGTATAGTTAACATCTTGAAAACTTTAATATATTTTTAAATACCTTAAAAAGGTTAAAACTAATTTTAAAAACCCAATGAAATCTTCAAAATCCTTTTAAATGTCTTCAAAATCCTTTTAAATTTTCTAGAATTCTATAAACTTCTTTAAAATTTCACTGAATTGCTCGAAATTTTTTCAAAATACACTATATTCTTTAAAATCCTTTGAAAATGTAAAAATATCTTCTGAAATCCCTAGAAACACTTTAAAATCGTACGTAACATCTTGAAACCTTGAATATCATATAAAGTTTCTTTATTAATATTTTTAAAAAAATTAACTAATTAAAATCGTCAAAATCTTTAAAATTCTTTGAAATCCTTGAAAGTACCTTGTAATATTTGAAAATCTTTAAAGCCCTACAAAATCCCTCAATTATTCCCAGTAAATATGCTGAAGATTTGTTACAAAACAGCTTTTGACAGCTTTTAAAATCCCTTAAAATCATTGCCCTCTTCAAAAATCTTAGAAAATGGCTTAGATTCATTTTAAATATTCAAAAACCTTGTAGATCTTAGGGACCGTGTATAAATTACGTAGAGTATTTTAGCGGACTATTGCATCTTCGATTTTAAATAGATATTTTTTAGCTAACAAATTCAAATGTATGTTTGAAAATTCAACTATTTGATTTAAAATGTATTTATTTGTTTAAAAATTAATTTTTTGTTGTTGTAAAAAATTAATCTTCCTGGTTGACAATTCATCTGCTTGTTTCAACGTATATGTGTTTTGTTGAAAATTCGTATTTTTTGGCAAAAATTAATTAATTTTTTCCTTTATTCCTTTATTAACTGAAAATCTTTTGTAGTTGCAGATTTAACTCATGTTGAAAGCTCCTTTTTATGGAAAAATGTATCTCTTTTGGTTGAAAATTCAACTATTTGATAGAAAATTCAACTGTTTTATAGAAAAAAGTTTTTTCTTTGTTTATTGAAAACTAGCTTTTTATAATAAAAATCTTACCATTGCATTTTTGATTTAAAATTGTTCTTTTTCTGTTTAAAAATTTTAATATAGGTTGAAAATGTATGTAATTTTTGTAAAACTCGTCTTTTGGTAGAAAATTAGTTCCCTTGGTTGAAAACTCAACTATTTGATTAAAACTTTATTCGTGTCGCTGAAAATTCGTCTTTTTGGGCATAAAATTAGTCTCCTTGGTTTAAAATTCAACTAGTTCATTAAGAATTTATTTATTTTGTTGAAAATTCGTCTTTTTAGGTAGAAAAATATACTGCTTGGTTAAACATTCAATCATTTGATTACCATTTTTCTTATTTTATTAAAAATTCGTCTTTTTGGGCAGATAATTAGTCTCCTTGGTTAAAAATTCATCTTTTGGTTGAAAATTTAATTATTTAGTTACAACTTCGCCCATTTCGTACAAACCTTTTCTTTTTGGCTTGCAAATTCAACATTTAAGATGCATTATCCTCTTTTTGTTAAAAAATCAACTGTTTTGTAGAAAAGTAGTTTTTTTTAAACTGATTTCTTATAAAAAAAATTTGATCATTGCATTTTTTATCTAAAATTGTTTCTTTTTTTGTTTGTAAATTTAAGTATTGGTTAAAAATTTATTTATTTTTTTTATTGAAAATTCTACTTTTTGTAATATAATCGTCTTCTTTACTGTAATATTCAGCTATTTGTAGAAAATTCAACTCTTTTGTAGAAAAATGTTGTTTCCTTGTTGAAAACTAATTTTTTATAATAAAAATTTGACTATTTCCATTTTTTATTTAAAGTTCTTTTTCGCTTAAAAATTTAACTATTGGTTAGAACTTCACAACATTTTTTTTCATTTCACCGTTATTAATAGAAACTTAGTCTTCTTGGTTTAAAATGAAACTATTTGATTGAAAATTTATTTATTTTTTTTTAATTCGTCTTTTATGGTAGAAAATTAATCTCCTTAATTGAAAATTTATTTTTTTGGTTAAAAATTCAACTATTTAGTTAAAACTTTAAGTGTTTTATAGAAAGCCCGCCTTTTTGGCTTAAAAAATTAAAATTTTGTATAAAACTTATTTCCTTATTGGCTGGAAAATCTTCCGTAGTTGAAAAATCAACTTGTGTTGAAAATTCGTCAATTTCATTTTAAAATTGATCTCATTTGGTTGAAGATTCAATTATTTGGTTAAAAATTTGTCTTTTTGGTTCCGTTAAATTATTTTGAATTTAAAATGGAAATCTTTCCTCAGTTCCTTAAATTCATATTTTTTGGTAAAAGTTAAACTACGTTGTTATTGAATAAGAAACAGTTTTGATCAAATCCCCCTAAATTGTCTTGCCCAATTTTTGGATAACCCCTAGATAAATTTATTTTTAAAAATTTAATCAGTAACAATTACATAAGATTAAAAGATTAAAAGATAATAATTGAACGCTCTATAATTATAGTGAAAAAATCTAACCTTCCTCTTTTTTTTTTTGTTTCAGGTCAATGTCTAGAAGATAATAGCAGCGCTGGTCACCGAGCATCGTATTTATTGATAAGTCTGATCGTGATAATTCTTGTGATGTTTAGGTGATTCTAAGCGAAGGAAAACTCAAAGTCGAATAATCGACTTGTTTCTGGTAATCTCGAGAAACATTCTTATATTGTAAATAGAAAAAAAAACTCGGAATGCCGATTGGTTCGGCGAGTTTTAGATTCTTCTAAAACTCGGCTCTATAAATATATTATATATCTGGGAAAGTTTATTTGCAGATACTCGAGGCAGATAAAATCTATCGAAAAATGAATTTCGAATATTTGCCACGTTGCGAAGTAGGAACATATACATCAATTTCCCCTGATGATACGTTCTTTTTGTACTGATAGCTCATAGAAAGTAACTAATTACTTATTAATAATTACTAATTCCTAATTGCTAAATAATTGGTTACTTCTGTAACTCTGGGCTAGACCATATCACGGTACGAAATTGCTGCTCGCATCGGAAATTAAAGAAAATCTTGTTTTATAGCAAGTAAACCGTACGTGAGGTAAATTTTAAAGTAGCACTTAGAAGAAGAAAATATGGTGGGATTTATCAGCTTCATGCAATGTTCAAATCTGCTCAAATTCATACAAAATCTATAATCATTAATTTCTCATTTATAATGGAAAAACGTTACGAAACATTTTTTTCGTATAACATTTTCAGAAAGTTGTTTCTAAATTCGCCGACTATTTTTTTTATTTTATGCGTCGAGGCTTTATTATCTAAAATAAATTTAATATCTTTATACTGGTTTAATTCCAATTTTAGTAAAATCTAGATTTTTGAATATTTTAAAATAAAGTTTTGAATACTTTAAAATAAAGCTGTAAGGAATTTTAAAATCTTTTAAGATATTACAATGCTTTTCTTAAGATTATTGATAAAATTCAAAATGATTTGTTATTTTACAAAATTTATTTTGAGAGAATATTTAAAAAGATTTTAAGGCATACCAAAAGCTTTCTAAAATGTTTGAAAAAGAATCTGGAAGATTTTAGGGCAAGTTTTCGTTCAGGATAATAAAAAACTATATTCCTGGAGATATTTATTTATTCAAAGATTTATTTTAATTGATCAAATATATGAACACTTTCTCCAAATATCAAAAAGTCATGAATATTTTTTAAACATTCAAATTTTTCCTTGCATTTCGTAAAATCCTAAAAAATAGAATCTTATTATAGAAATTTTTTAGATACTTTTTCAACTATCTTAAATCTTCAAAAATTTATTTGAGTTTTCTCGAAGAACCTAGACAAAACATATGTGTGTAATTTTAATACAAATAAACAGAGAAACTTTAAAAGAATCGAACAATTTTTTTTTAAAATTCGTCTTTTCTGCTTAAAAAAATCATCTTTTTTGTTATCAATTTCATATTTTTCAAATTAAAATTTGAACTGTTTGATTTCAAATAAAAATATTTTTCAGTTTAGGATTCAACTGTTTTGTTGAAAGTTAATCTTTTTGAATGATTTTAACTCTTTTTTTTTTTGAAAATTCAATCTCTTAGTTGAAATTTAAACTACTTTCTTAAAAATGCAATTGTTTAGTTGAATATTTATCATTTTAGTTTAAAATTTGACTCCCTGGCTGAAAATGTAACTACTTATGGATTTAAACATTTTTATTTTTAAATTTTAAATAAATTTTATTTGCTAATTAAAATATTTAGGTGTTTTTGATTTAAAATTAACATTTTTTGGATGAAAATATTACATGTTTCGTTAAGGATTCACAGTTTTTGTTAAAAATTCAACTACTTGGCTAAAATTTGAACTACTTTGTTAAAGAGTAATTTTTTTTATAAATGATTCATCATTTTGTTTGAAAATTATTTTTGAACTGAAATATCAGCTGTTACATTTCTCGATGAGAATTAATCTTTTTTGTTGGAAAATTCCACTATTTGGCTAACGATGAATTTTTTATTGAAATTTTGATTTTTCCTATCTGAAATTTTCAAAAAACTTTTTGAATTTTCTTAAGATTCTTAGTGAAACTAGATAACAAAAAAAATAAACATCCAAAATTAATAGTTATTCGACATGTTATTTATTTGTAATCAAAATTATTTTCTCCGTCAAATTGAGAAGCTACATGTGCGTGTAGCGCGCCACTGAATTTCACTGTTCTGTGAAATTTGATTGGCTTTAAATTTGATGTGAAATCGAGCAAATTTGAACTCTCTCTGAAGTCGATAATAATTTTTTTAATTTGTACATATTGAGAATATGTCCTTTTGCAACTTTATTGATTAAGGCACGATCCTTGTTGGATGTAACTAACAATAAAAGGAAGTTAAGGTATTAACCAAGTGATTCAGCGCAATATTACCTACTCTGTAATTAATTAGATTATTTGATCGCTGGAGTCGAAGCTGGATAGGAAAAATTGCGCAAAGGAAATGAAAAACGACAAATCTTTCGGGGACAATGGTGTAAAATGTAAATTGCTGTAACTGTGATTAATTTGTCGCCGAAGAAGATCGCCAGTTTTATTTCCTCTTTGCCATCTGCAACTCCTTCCACTGACTCTCGTGCAATATCAAAGAAGTTCTTGATTTTTCGAGACACTGAACTTCGAAAATCCACTCAAGAAAAGTAATACCGACACGATATTGTGTTAGACGAGGAAGCATAACACGTCATTTTTTTCCCTTTTTTGAAAATTAAATAGTTGCAACTCCTTGAAGTCTTCTGTTCAAAATCCATTCTGCTGGAGAAAAGATATATTGGAAAAATAGAAAATCATTAATATTTTTAATAATTTTTTTTGGATCAATTACAAACTAATAGGGGAGCTTACCAGTCGCTCGATAGCGCTAACTGTTCTAGTTGAAGTTTCGAAAATATCGAAATTATTTATAAAACAAAGTGAAAGTATAAGTAATTCATTTAAAAAGATTTAATATTTTAATTACTAATCAGTTTTTCTTGCATAATTCTAAATTTCACAAATCTAACTTTATTTTCTACTGAAAAAGTATTTTAAAGTATCTGTTTTCATGAATTTCTCTATTTTTTACACCGAATAGCTGAATTTTTAACTAATAAATCTAAATTTTAAACGAAAATTGAAGTACTTCAATTTTCAAACAAAAAGGTACATTTTTAAACAGGAAGATTATTTGATAAGAGAAAGGCAAGTTTCAAACAAAATACATGAATTTTAAACCAAACATTAGAGATTTTTCCTAAAAAGGGTACAGTTTTAACCAAAAATGGATTATTTAAATTTTCAATTAAAAAATTGGATAAGCGATAATTCGATTATGTATTTACAATAAATTTATAATGAAAAATTCTAAATTTCCATAAAGAAATTGAGTACTTAAATTTTTAGTTAAACAAATTAATTTGTAACAAAACAATCGATTTTTTAACAAAATATTTCAAATATATACCAAAGATATGAATTTAAAAACAACAAGAGTAATTTTCTACCAAAAAATACGAGTTTTCAAGAAAACAACATGAATTTTCAAGCACATGCTTGAATTTTTAACTAAAAAGATCAAATTTTAACCAGAAATTCTTTATGAATGATATCATGATATAGTTCAATTTTAACCAATGGAAATGATTTTTTAGTAGAAAAAATCATTTTACAAAATGAAATACTTAAATATTGAGCGAAAAAAAAGAGTTTTTAACTAAAAAGAAAACGAGTTTCGAACAAAATCGGTAAATTTTCAACCATTTTCAAACAAGCAGAATAATATTCTACCAATAAAGACGAATTTTCAACGAAATAAATGAATTTTTAACCATATATTTGATTTTTCAATTAAACAATACAAATTTTTAATCAAAAATGGAATAGTTTAATTTTCAATGTAAAAAAAAATATATAATTTTTAACCAAAAAAAGAAATTTCAACAAAATAGTAAAAATTTCAACGAAAACAAATGAATTTTCATAAAATAGTATGAATTTTTAATCGCCTACTTGAATTTTCAACAAAAAAGACAAATTTTAAACCAGAAATGATATATAAATTATATCATGGTATAGTTCAATTTTAACCAAAGGAACTGAATTTTCATCTAGAAAAAATTATTTAAAAAAAATTAAATAGTTAAATATACAGCAAAAAAAAGAGTTTTTGACCAAAAAGAAAACGAATTTCGAACAAAATCGGTAAATTTTCCACCATTTTCAAACAAGAGGAATAATATTCTACCAATTAAGACGAATTTGCAACCGAATATATGAATTTTTAACCATATAGTTGAACTTTAAACTAAAGAAGACAAATTTTTAACCAAAAATGGAAGTCTGTTTTTCAGTTTATGAAAATATATCATTTTAAACCAAGAAAAGGAGTTTCAACAAAATAGTTGAATTTTCAACGAAAACAAGCGAATTTTCACAACTAAGATCTATTTGCAAACGAGAGTAATTTTCTACCAAAAAATATGAATTTTTAATTACATAGTTGAATTTTCTACTAAAAAAATATGCAAGCAGAATAAAAACTATTTTGAAAAATAATAGTTCAATTCTCGACCAAAAAGATTAATTTTTAACCAACAAGAATAATTTTAAAGAAGAAACGAACTTTCAATAAAATAAATGAATTTTCTACCAAATGTTTGATTTTTAAACTAAAAAAGATCAATTTTCAATCAAAGAAATGAGTTTTCACAAAAATAGATGAATTTTCCAACAAGAATAATTTTCTACATAGTAATATGAATTTCTAATCACATAGTTGAATTTTTAACTATAAAGGATTAGTTTGAAAGCAAAATAAGAACTTTTAAAAATAATAATAGTTAAATATTTAACCAAATACATTATTTTTCAACCAAAAATATTTATTTTTAACCAACATGATTAATTTTCAAGCTAAAGGAGACGCACTTTTAATAAAATGCATGAATTTTCTACCAAATTGTTGATTTTTAAACTAAAAAAGATACATTTAAAAAATGAATGAGTGAAATTTTCATTTAATTAATGCTCTACAAAAAAATGAATTTTCACCAAAATAGTTACATTTTCAACCAAAAAGTTTTTAAGAAGGATTTAAAGATTAAAAACGTTGAATTTAACCAAAAAGGACAAATTTTTAATTAATTAGTTCAACTTTCAACCAAAGAGAAAAATCTTTAATCGATAAAATAAATTTTTTTCCAAGTGTTTCAAATTTCAACCAAGTAGTTGAATTTTTAATAAAAAACAGTTGAATTCTACCAAAAAAATTTAATTTTCGCCGAACTTTGACAAGAACTAGCCTCATTGAAATAGCTATACAAATAACTCTATTCAAAATAGCTGTGTATTAGCAAAAAAACTTAATTCGGAGAGTTGTCATGATTTAATTTTTGAAAAAAACTTCTCTATCGCATGTGCTTCCTCGCCGATGTTTGAATGAATTGAAGCGAGATATAAACAGAGAGATGTTCTATTATTAATTATTCATAATGGTAGTATTATCGTGAGATGAATAATTAGCAGAGATGCTGAATGGAGGACGACATTATTGTAACTTATACAGAGTCTATATTATATTATTGTACAACCATCATCGTATTGACGAATATCCAATCCGGGATAATCAGGAATGAACGTGTTGGTCAGGAAATGACAAAAAATGAAATAAAGAGTCAGCTATTTTAACAGTAGAGAGCAGCCAGCTTTGTTTTCTTTTTTCTTCTTATGATTCAGAACTTTTATCCAAAGCTTGGAAAAATAAGGATCTTTAATAAGAAATTAATTAATTAAATTTATTTTTCAAGTGAGAGACCGTCTATAAACTGCGGTACCAATTTTAGGTTTTTTTGCCTAAAAATTGTTCACTAAAAAAAAATGAATTTTCAAGAAAACAGTTCCTTTTTAACGCAGAAAGATGACTTTTCTACCAATAGAAGCATGTTTAACTAGTTGAATTTAAAAAAACAAAATTTTAACAAAATAGATGAATTCTCTACAAAAAAAATAAATCAAGAAAGATGAATTAGAAACAAAATAGTTAAATATTCAGCTAAAAAGTTATTTTTGAAACAAACCTAGAATCTTCAAATTTTCGGTTGAAAAATTAATTCTCAACAAAAACAAATTTGACTCAGGTAAATTAAACCAAAAAAAAAAGAATTTTAAAATAAAAGAAGAGTTGAATCCTCAACCAAAAAGATGAATTTTCAATCAAAAGAGATGTACTTTTAACCAAGAAAGATCAATTTCAAACCAAATAGTTGAATTTTCAGATAAAAAGATATTTTTTTAAACAAACATAGAATCTTCAAATTTTAACTAAATAGTTGAATCCTCAGCCAAAAGGATGAATTTCCAACAAACAAGAATAATTTTCTAACCAAAAAGAGGAATTATCAACAAAATAAATAATAATACATTTTCTACATAATAGTTGAAATTTAAACCTATAAAGAATGAATTTTCAACCGTTAATTGGAAAAGTTTCTTTTCTTGAATAAAACATGAATTTTTAACAAACAAAAAGGAACGAATACAAATGCAAAATACAACCAAATACAATAGTTTTCAATTTAATTACTTTTAACCCGAACATATTATTTCTCAACAACAAAGGTTATTTTCTACCAAAAAGTTACATTTTCATAGAAGTAGTTTAATTTTTAACAAAAAATATGAATTTTCAAGAAAAAAAGTTAATTTGTAACTAATAGTTAAATTTTTCAACAAATTGTTGAATTCTGAATCAAAACAGACGAGTTATCTAAAAAGTAGTTAAATTTTCACCCCGGACATATGATTTTTTAACAAAAAGGTTGATTTTCTACTAAACATTTACGTTTTCATAAATATAGTATGATTATTAACCAAATTTAATTTCCATCCAAAAATTTCAATTTTCAACCAAAAATATAAATTTTCAACCAAAAAAGTAATTTTCTACAAAATTGTTGTAATTTTTAGCCATCAATATGATTTTTCGACAAAACAGTTTAATTTTTGACTACAAATTATGAATTTTGAAGGAAAAAATGTTTTGGTTTCAAATAAAAAACAGTTGAATTCTACACAAAAATACGAATTTTCCAAAAGTAAGAATTTTCAACCAAAAAGATTAATTTTCCACCGAAAAAGACGTATGTTCAACAAAAGAGATAAATTCTAAACTAAATAGTTCAGTTTTCATCTAGAAAAAATTAACTTTCAATTGAAAATATCAATTTTCAACCAAAAATGGAAGTTAAATTTTCGTTAAAAAAATCAATTCTCAACAAAAAACAACCATTTTTTAATAAAACAATTCAATTTTAAACAAAAAACATTAATTTTTAACCAAATAAATTAATCTTTAACCAAAAAATGCATTTTTAACGAAGTAGTTTAACTTTCAACTAAGTAGATAAATTTTTGTCCAAACGAGATAAATTTCAAACAAAAAATATATAATATTAAACTTTTCAACCAAAAATTATTGGATTTTCTCATGGGATTCTGTAAAGTCAGTTCGCATTTAAGCGAAAAAAGAAAAAAAGTATAAATTTTTTGAAAACAGGTGAGCAAAAGAATTAAATTCTTTAAAAATTTCAAAAGAGGTGGGCAGGCGAAAAAGGCTGAAGCCTGAAACATGGTAGCGATTATTTTATTAAGTAATTATTAAACTTTACAGTTGAAGGGCCATCTTTCGCGAAATTCGCAAACTTTTCTTAAATTCGTCATCAGGAAACGTGCTAAATGTTATCTAAGATGGTAACATTACTCCCCCCCCCCCTCCCCAACTTTGTATCTAACCGTATTCTTTTTTTTTTTACCCCCCTGAAATTCGTAAAGTGGTTCATGGACGGGCTCTAATTAATAATTACACTAGTTGCTAACTAAATTAATTCAGCGAAAATAGAGCCTTTCAGGCTTTAGGTAAACGGTTCCAACTCTCACTTTTCTTCGTTAAATTTTTCAAATGTCTTTACCATAAATCCTGCATCAAGCGGAAGCATTTCAATGCGCACAAATCGTTTGACGCAAGTGTAGTTTTTAGATTAGGTAATAGTTAATGGTACATTAAGCCGTATTGTACCTAATTGCATATTTAGCGTAAATTAAGTAAATGTGTAAGGTTTTAGCTTTTAGAATAAGCTCAATGTGACAGCAATCAGATGACGCCCCGCGGTTAAATTATCAATTTAAATTTTAATCACATACATATTTAAATTTATGTGATATCAATCATTATATTTTTTTTCATTTTGAAATTATATTGAAAAAATGAGAGCTTGAATAATTTTGAACATCTGGGATAAAATTGGAGAAGGACGTATGAGTAATGAAATATTCCATAAGTAGGTTTCTTGAGCAAATTGAGGAAAGAATTCGGATTGAGAGGTACATAAATTCAAATGTCGTGGTTCACAATTGAACAATCATTTGTAAATTCAACATTAGGTTCACATTTAAACTATTTAGCATTGAAAACTAAGAATTTACATTTGAAAAGTGTTAAATAGCAAATCAAAATCTTGGAAAATATAAACCATTTAAAAATTAACATCAATTTTGTTATAAAAGTTAAACAATTCCAAATAGAAATTAAAGGGTTCAAAACTTGAACAAGTAGAATCATCAGAAATTGAATAATTCCAAAATTGTATTTTATCAATCAAATTCATTTTAAACAAATTCGAATTACATTGGAAGTAAAATTTAAATTCCTCAAATGTAAAGGCTTCAAGACTGGGTAGCCAAAAAATAGTTCGATTTTCAACGAAAGCAATTAATAAAAAAAAGTGAAGAAATTGATTAGTTAAATTTTTAGTTAAAACAATTAATTTTCAAAGAAAAAAACGAATTTGTAACAAAATAGTCAAACTTTTAATTACAGATATGAATTCACAAAAAAAAGAATAATGTTCTGCTTAAAAATAAAGGTTAACCATTTTTAAACATGGAACATTGTACCTAAATAAACAATTTAAATTTGAAGCGCTTCAAATAGAAAGATTAAACACTGATGTTTTAAAATTTATTAAAATGCTAATGAATTTTGTAAGTCGAGATTATATTCGTAATTATTTCAGAATTTCAATTTAAATTATTTTATATTATTAATTTATTAATCATATTTGTACTTATACTTTTATCATTTAATTTTTAAATTTAAAGCACTCCAAAGATAAAGCATATCTATTTTTCATTGGCATCCTTTAAAAGTTAAACATATGAAATTAAAAGTTTCATAAATAGAAATTTTTCATTAAACAATTACAATTGCAGATCATTTGAAAATTGTAATTCTAAGCGAATTTGAAAAATAAAAACAATATAAACATTTTAAAAATAAGAAATAATTTTTTCTTTCAATAAATCAGAAACTTTCTGAAAGAATTTGAATTTGAATGCTGAGAAAGAAACTTTCTTGTGACCAGATTTCAAGTACGTTATTTTTTTTTTAATTGTACATAATTGTAATTGTTGCTTCTAATGTAAAAAATACCTTAAATTTTTTTTTTAAATTATAATATTATAAAATTGTGACAATTAAAATGAACAAAAAGAACATCTTAAAATCGTATGAAAAAATGCTTTAACTGCCTCGTAACAATTTTCTCATTATTTTGAAAAAATACAGGAAACGATAAAAAAAGAAATTGCAGAAATAATGTACTTCTCGAATAGAATTTTCGGCGAATTTCCAATTACCTAATGACGACAGGCAATGAATCAAAGCATAAGACTGTCATTATTTTTGATTGGTCGCTCGCTGTTTCAAACACAGCTAGAGTCGATAATTATGGACACATCCCAAACATTGTACGGTACCCCCCCCCCCCGGATGGTGGGGGTCGGCAAATATTATGCGTTGCTTAATGAGACAGATTCAATCATCCACTGCAGGTAATCTTGCAAATTTACATCAGATGCACACTATTATATCGCTATTGTTGCCAATAGACTCACTTCTCAAAAGCAACATTTACCTTCAAATAGTGATTAATTTCATCAAAATCATTTAAAACTTTCGGGATACCCTGGTGCCCACTTTCTTTTTTAATTTTTTAAATAATGAGTCAATTGAAATAGTTTCGTTTATTCCAATAAATATTAAAAGTGAGTGCTAAAGACAGAAAATACTTTTAATTTAAAAAAAAAACACCTAAAAAATTGACCTGTTGTCCCGGTTTGATTATTTTTGCAAAAAATGTTAATAAATTCTAAATTCTAAAAAATTAAATTCTAAAAAAAATGTTCGCTGAATTTGCATGCATAAATGTACCGTGGTGGGCACCCGGGTGTGCACGAAGGGTTAAAATAATTGTTTCTATTTTTATTGAATCTTTTTATCATAAAGCGAATTTCAAACCGCAATATGCTTGGCGGTTTTTCCAAGATATTATAATTTAGAGAAGAAACACTTGCGTGATGTGAAGGCTCAAGGATATAATTTTTAGTATGTGTAATAAATAAGTCTTTGTTCTGGATTGTATATACATTTTTTTTAACCGCGGGAAATAATAGTGATGTGTGAAAATAAATATTGCGAAAGAGAAATCTCTAGGAAATAATAATGTCATTTCGCTCTTCATAAAAGCAATCTTTGTCAAAGGCAATCAGATTCTGCCAGTCGAATCTCAATGCGCTGATTTGTGATATTGGAAGTACCACTTGATCGTTTCGTTACACCAAAAGGCAGAAAAAATATGATATGCATTTTTACTCCCTAGTTTCGAGATATTTTGATCTTTGGAGAATCAGTTTGACTTTTCTCGACGGGAAATCTTTCTTCAAACATTTATTCAGAGGGAAAGACAGAATTTCCATTAAGGAAAAGACCAGCAAACAGAAGGAAAAAAATGCGTTGGTAGTTCCAGTCTTTCCTTTTATTCAATTAGCTGGTCCAATTTTTATTCTACAATTCTTCAGTTCAAATATAAATGAACAAATAATGGTAAAAATGTATTCTTATAGTTGTATAATATAGCCCATTAATTACGTAAAGTTTTTTCGCGGTGGAGAGGTTCCGGAAAATTTTACATAATCCTTACTTTTTTTGGATGGGAGGTTCGAAGCATTTCTTGCATAAGTTTCACCTTTCTGATTATTTTCAAAAAAAATTGTTAACTGTTGAAATTACTTTTTATACTATCATGCACATTATCACGAAAATCACATGAAATTTTTGCTTTCCTTTGAAATTTTATGAAATTCTTTGGAAATTTTTGTAGGTCCATTACAATTGTATAAATAACGTGAACATTCTATGAATTCGATGGAAATCATACGTAATTTCTTAAAACCCATATAACACGATATAACTCCCTAGGAATCGCTTAAAGCCATTTAAAAAACTATTAAACTCCCTTTAAAAATATCTGAAAATCGGTTATAATCTTTAAAATTCTGTAAGATATTTCGAAATCTTACGAGATTCTATGAAATCACTGAATTTCGTTTAAAATTCAATGCAATAAAATGTATTAAAATATTTTTAAAATCTTTATATCTCTTAAAATCCGTTAAAATCCTTTGAAATCTTTACAAATCTTCTGAAATGCTCTGATAATTTATGAAATCTCTTTAGATCTCTTCAAGTCTTTGATATCTTATTAAAATCCCCTGATATCCTTCAAAATTTATGATATTACATCGGTATTACATGAAATCCTTTAAAGTCCCGTGACTTATTTTAGATATCTTAAGACCATATAAAAACTGTGAAAATCCTTGAAATTCCTTTAAAATTCATTGAAATCTTTCAATTCCGTGGGAATCTTTTCGAATCTCTTGATATCCCTTAAAATACATTAAAATTCATTAAAATTTTTTTCGCGGAGCATCGAAATTCCTTAAAATCCTTTATAATATTCGGAAATCCTGTAAAATCTCCTAAAATCCCTTAAAATCTCTTAAATTTATTAAATCTGCGGGAATCGTGTTTTAATTTCTTAAAATCTCTCAAAATCCGTCTGAATTATTGCTTATCTCTTGAAATCCTTAAAAATCCTTGAATTAGTTTACGGACATTTGAAATCTGTAAAAGCTCTCACAATCCTTTAAAATCGTTCTTTGAGATCTCATAAAATCCTTAAAAAGACTTTAGAAATCTGTTTAAATTCCGCAAACATTTTTTAATTCTTTAAAATACTTTATAGTCCTTTGAAATCCCTTAAAATCCCTTGAAACCTCGGTAACAGTGAAAAATATTGATAATTTTCTGATATATTGTGTAAAATATATAAAATCTCACGCAGGGGGGGGGGGTAATAAAAATCTCAATAATCCTTACAATAGGGGTCTGAAATTTCAAGAATCACCCTTGCGTAATTATAGGACGTTCCCCAACCTAATTATTTAAAATCTTTAAGGTTCTGATTAATTCAAATTTAAATTTAAATTACAAAAAATTCAGCATTTAAAGATTAATCTTGTAAAATATTGCAACATAAATTAATACACTGTCTTCTAATTATTCTCTAACAGTAAATAAAAGTGCAGCCAAATGAACTATGAATCAAGTGTGCAGTATAGTTAAAAATGAATTACGGTCCACTTAACAAAAAAACTGGTTAAGTGGAATGATCCAATTTATTATCCATAAAATTTGATATTGTCGGATTTTACGTACTTTGGAAATTTTTTCTAATTTTTATTTATGAACCGAGTCATAATTCCAATTATGTTCAAATGGCTCTTGGCTTTCCAATTACCACAAAAACGTCTGCCTTTTGTTCTGAACGAAATTTTTAGTTAAGAAAAGAAAAAAGAATCGAAGTGCGAAAATGAAGTCGGTAAAAAGGATTGAAAAATGTTTTCTAGAAAAAGACTCGGGTGTCGGATCAATGTAAAAATGTAAAAATAGATCGTTAAATGGTATTAATCTAGTGACTAAAAAAAAGATTCATACAATAAAACTGTCACAGGTTTTCCTGAGGTTCATCATGAAACTTCACGTTATGCAACCGTAACGAGTTTGCGATAACGATCGTTCATCACAGTACGTGTTTCACTGACTGGGTCAATGATTCCGTACTTAAATGTCATACGAATGTGAAAGATAATTTGCAAATTGGTATCGGATTTTTTTTAATTGCTTCGCACTCTATTAACTTCTTATTTTTTCAGATTAATTAGAGCGAGAATTTATTGCAATTTATGATTTGAAGTTTCCAATAATTATTAGTCAAATTCTAGTTATTAATTTTAAGAGCTGCCTACTAATCTCAAAAATATGAAATATTTTGAAATATTGTAGAATTTGTATTGTTATAAAGAAAACATATGTGACTTCCTGGAAACTTTTGATATAAAAATAATCTATCTGTGATTAAAAAGTCACGAGATTTCTAATACGTTGTTGTCTAAAGTCGGTTTGGTTGTAACACTGAGTTAGTAGGACTTTCAGTGGATTTTTTCAAGATTTGGGCGGTAAATTAAAAATATTTCTCTTTAATTTCAAAAGATTTCTAGAAATGTCGATAAAAATAAATTTTTTGTATGAATTGTACTCATTTTTACCTAAAATTTAAATTTATTTTTTTTGTCGATTTAACTATTTTGTTCAAATTTCGTATTTATGGGATGAATTCACCTGCTTTTATTTAAAAATAAAACTTTTTTGGTTGAAATATCAGTTATGCATTACGCTTTCCTGAGTATTCATATTTTTTGGTTGAAAGTGCAACTACTTTGTCCGAAAAAAACTTATCGATTTTTTTTTTCATATGAATTCAAGTCTTTCTTATTTAAAATTATAATCTTTTTTGGATAACGATTCTACTGTTTTGTTGACAATTCGAATTTCTAGGATAATTTCAACTGATGTTGATTTTAAATTAAAATCTTTTTTTGTTGAATTTTTAATTGTTCATGACAATTTTTGTATAGGATTCATATTTTTCGGTTAAAAGTTCAAATATTCCAATAAAATTAACTTTCTTCTATAAGCTTCGATTGTATGTATCTGAAATCAACACAAATGTTTTATTTTCGAAAAACTACATGCATGTATAGCGTGCATGAGATTGAAAGGCTTACAAATGTGAAATCTTGGGAATTCAAAAACTCCACAATTAAAAAATGGTATGTATAATTGATTCTTTTCAATCTTAATAATAACTGTTGCTTCAATTTTGTTTGCCTAGTCCAGAAAATAACCAAAGTTATAATAATAATAAAAAAATGTACATTTTGAAAAAAAATTGCTCTAATCTGATGAAAAATCTGATTAAAAATTGCTTTAATCTGATGAAAAATCTGATTATGTTTTGTTCCTTTATTGTTTTTCATTTGGTTTAACTGTACACTTTGAGTATTTATTTTAATCACGAATTTTCATGATTATTATTATTTAAAAAATTATATTATTCTGATAAGCTATAAAATTTAATTTTCTTAAAGAGAGTGACTTTTGTAAACGAAGAAATTAAAATGAGATCGATATTGGAAATTATCCTTCACTAATACTTATCTCAAAACAAACTTAATCAACTGTGCTGCGTTTAATCTTGAATGTGAAAAGCAATTACACGTTATTACCAAAAAAACAACGAATAAATAACTTAAGCCCAATGTACAATCGTTCCCTCATTGGTTAATCACTTTTCTCTCGAATCTTTGAGGGTCTCGAAGTGCATAATAATTAATATTTGTAGTCGAATACACCCTCTCATGTAATCTAAACAAAAATTGAAATGTATGCAAAGAGATTTTTTTATGAACCAGAATACGTGGCGTCAAAATTCTAAGCATTTACAGTATTTACTTGCGATCACAAAGAGAGAGAAAAATGATAAGGGTATGTAAGAATGTGAATGCAAATCGTGTAATCTTTCAAAGAATGAATGGAATAAACCGTAGAGAATGAGTGACAGTGTGTAAAGTCGAGAGTGATGGAAATCTGTGTAAGCTACCTGTGCCTTGTAACAAACTATATATATATATATATATAAATTATACATAAAAATATATAATTGAAAATCTCACGGTAACTGTTAACTGTGTCTCTTTTTAACGGTTCCTTCTGATCCTCTTGATTTGTATTTTTGTAATGGCAATTATTGTAAAACTTTAATTTTGTATTATTATACTGCTTTTTTTATATTCATTTCTTAGATTAAATCAAGAATTGCTCTTTTGATTTGATTCTACGTAGAATTGAAAATTCAGAAGTGATTAAATTTTCAAAGACATAGTTTACAAAGTCAATGGATTTTGAAGTTTTCAAATTTTAGGTATTTAAGAAATGCAAATGATGATTAAAATAATTCTCTAGGATAGGCCCTTATAAAAAAAGTATTGGCAAGTATTGGATCCAGTACTTTTTGCGCGTAAAAGTATTATTTTTCAAAAACTTATTCGCGAAGAAAGTATTATATCCAACAATACTTCTTTTTTTTAAAGAAGCATTTTAAGAATAAAAATTTATTTAGAAATTAAATCATGAATTCGGAAAGCGTATTTATATTAAAACTGAAAGCCTTCAAATTTAAAAGATTCAACATATTGTAAAGGTATGGACAATTCTAGAAAAAAATTTCGAAATAGAGACTTCTGCAAATTAGAAAATTGCTGATAATTTAAAATTCTATGACATTACCAATTTTGAAAATACTTAAAATAAAATTGCCGATATTATATTTAAAATAACCGACACTGTAAAATTACCGACAGATGGAAATTCCTGAATCTAAAAAATTAAAACTAGATATAATGAATTCAATCTCGGATGTATCCACTTTTTTGTATCTATAATTTTATGTTGCTCATTTTTAAGAGCACTTCCTCATTATGATTGGTGAGAAAATATATTTTCTTTCTCTTCAAGGAAGTCAACATAAAAAATATATACTAAAAGTCTAAGCAAAATGTTTCGAATCAAGAAGTATTTTCTATTCTTGCATGAATTTTAAATTACATCAATGAAAAAAGTTTTACAGCAAAAAAAAAGATTTTTCAAATGATGTAAATGACGATAACTTCCGTACTCTTCAATACAATTGATTAATATCTGTTCTTGCATCAAATTTTTATAGTGTCGCATTTTTTATAATATCAGCTATTTAGTTCAATGATTTCAAAATTCGGTAATTCAATAAACTGGCTGGAATATTATTAATCAGAATTTGTCAATTGTGGGCAATTTACTAATTTCGGGAATATTTTATTTAAAATTTTTTCTTTTTCGGTAATCTAAAGTTTCAAGAATTTTATTATTCGGGTTTATTCTGGAGACGTCCCGGGTATTCTATTTTTGACTTTTTAAAACTGAAAGCTCGTTTATAAAAAAAAGTCTTTTATAAAATCAAAAGTCTTCAGCCGGAATTCCTCCATAGTTAAATAAATTCTATATTTCAAACAGCAATATTCCTAATAATTAGAAAATTTAATTTAATTTTGAGATCCTTTTTTTTATATTTGTCTCTGCTTGGTTGTTCGATGATTCTGGATGAATAAGAGTTTTAGCTTCGTTGTTAAACTTATCCTTGGTTTAAAAAATATCCCTTTCACTTTTTCCTAAATAGGAGCCAAGTTTTCCAATTGAAATAGGTCGATAGAATAGGTTAGAAGCAATTAAAAAGCTAAATGATTTGAGAATGTCGGCCGACGAACCCTATTCTGTTTATTGGCTTAATTCGTAACCAATTTATGACTAGCCTTTCAATTACAGGCGCATTTAAATTAATTTCTCTTTTCCAGCACTTGATCTTCGCTCTGTGCTATTTATAAACCATTTTTCGACTTGTGACAAGATATGTAAAAAATTTTTAGATTCCAGGTTGCAGTTGTTTTTAATTTATGCTCAAAATTTCGATGATAAGCTAGAAGCCAAAAAATGACGCCAAGAATAAGTAAACATTTTGTTACATTAAAGAGAAAAAACAACCAAATCAACTCTGTAATTTTCAAAACTACCCCAATAATCCCCCAAAATTCTTTTTTCTCATTTGAGATATAACTAATAATACGAAATTTTTATTTATAAATTGCAATATAATAGTGTTTGATTTATTACATATTTTTGATTAAAATCTAGATCTTTGTGATTTCTTATTTTGTTACCCACTCCATTATTTATTTTAAAAGCGATAAATTCGGAAGTATCTTAAATGTATATATCTCTTGCGAGATGGATGCAGGGGGTTGCCATCCTTGGGTCGCTCCGTGTCCTCAATACTCACGAGCGCTTCATCGGCTTGTCCCAATGAGACCCTACAGTGTACTTCTTATCTTCAAATGATTCACATACCGGATTTATGAATTGCGAATTTCTATAAACAAGGAAACTCCTCATTGTAAGTTAATTTCTTATAAATGCTTTATATTTTAGATATAATATAATTTAAAACAATTATAGATATTAGTATAAACGATTAGTAAATATATCGATAATCTTCAATATAATGAAAATATATAAGATGTTCAGATATTCCGATCACATAATTTTTTACGAACCTTTTCAACGTTATGGAATTTTCCGTATGACCTTTACCAGCTCGTTCAAGGATGAAGTTACGAAAAATTCCGTAATACTAGTCAGTGTTTTCTTTTCGTTTTCGTGATTTGTGATCAGAACGGATAAGAAAAACGTGGTGATAAGATTTCCTTCATTGACCAGTGTAATTTTTTGTTTACATTGTAATAGGAGATAGTTATTCTTATTGCATAACAAACGTAATAATTAATATCTACAAAGAAATTTTTAATAAGACATAACAAGTCCAATGAGGAAGCAGAAAAATAAAATCTTGCTTCATGAAAATTTTGTTAAGAGTGATCTCTAGATAAAAGATTATTTCAAAGACATATTTCAAGTATAAATTTTGAAACTAAATTTAGTAATGTTTGTCTTTAGATTTAAAAAATTACGCAAACTGTTTAATTTGATATTATTAACTTTAATCACATTCACGTCTTCTATTGGACTAGATGGATCTTGACCTCTTGATTAATCTAAAGACGATTTACAAGGAAACTTCAAAAGACTAGAAATGTGGAACTCGAAACTTGAAATTCGTCCCTTCAATTAAATTACTCAGTGGAAATTACTGCTTTCTTAATCTAATGTTTATCGAAAAGTTTAATCAATAACTGAAACGACTGAAAAATCCCAAAAAATAAAATTCCGGACACTGGGAAATTCTCGGAACAGAAAATGTTTTAAATATAAAATTCCCCTTTCCGATTTCAGAAAATTTCAGGAATAAAATTGACCAAATAAAATGTCCGATACTGTCAAATTGCCGAAACAGGAAAATTTACGAATTATGAGATCTCCGAACCTAAACAAGAATAAAAAAACGGTAAATAATTAAATAATACATTTGATTTATATAATAGTTTTATTTGATACCAGTTTCTAAGCTGTCGGAAATTTTCAATAATTCTCGAGAATTATCTATTTCGAATTTTTTTTCGGAAACTTTCAGTCGTCTCCAATAACTAAAATTTGTATTAATCAAATGTTTTACAATTATATTATGATGGAAAAAATACAATTTTCAAAAATTAAATAAAATTCTATTTAAAAAATTTAATCAGAATCCCAATTAAAATTATTTTTACTAAAAGTGTGATTGATTAAATAGACTCTTCACTTTTGTAACTTAATTGAGGTTGCCATGAATTAACGGTCGATTTCAACATGAATGGCTTCGTCATTCAAAGGATATATAACATCGCGTGCAGCATCTTAAAATGCACTTGTCATCGTAACACTTACTCACCTCATGTACATCACTGCATAGAAAATTATCAAATTTCCACACGACTTTACTGAAAAATCGAATGCATACCAATTTACCGATTAAAATAATAAGTAGAGTTACAGAAAAATGTTAAATTTTCTCAATAATACTTTTTACCGAATATTACTTTCAAATTTGTTGCGAAAATTTTTGTCCATGAATGATAAATAAAAGAATCGACAGAAGTTTAGCTAAGAAAACATTCTTTTCTGGCAGGTGATGAAAAAGATTTTAAAAGTTAATTAAGGAAATTGCAGGTCCAGTTCAAGTGATGAATATTTTTTTAAGAGTCTCTTCCGATTGATTTTATTCATTTCAAAATATTAGAATATGTTTTCGTTTATTTTCATACGATTATCACTAATATTTTATTTCAAAATACAATATTTGGAAACGATATATAAAATTTTAATTGTGACAGTTAATGTGACTTTTTCATGAACATTGTATAAAGTTCCATTAACCACTGAAGAATTTATTATGACACCACTTGTAGAATTGCCTGTCGGAAATTGCATGTTAGAAAATTGAGTTCTAAGTGAACTAAACTCAATAAGAGGAGGAAAATTTAAATACAGGATTATAGCAGATAAAGTCAGCAGAAAACACAACTGTTTTAGTATTTTATATTAGGGCGAGCCTACGCGTAATGAGATTTTGGTACTATTTGTACTGAAATTTCAGTAAAAAATATGTTTTTACACAATGGCTCTAAAATGCGCATAAAGAACTTTTTTAAAAGAATATTTTATTTTCCGAAAATACTAACTTCTATGGCATTTGGGGAAAAGAATTTTTTATTTTTTCTAGTAAACTTCCAATCTTGTTATGGTGCTAAAAACACGGGTCCGATGCAGTTGAAGAACAAAAAATCGTATCATTTCCCGGTTCATTTCCATGTAACAAAAAAATTTTGAAGATATATCAAATTAAAAAATTCGAACTCTTCATGCTAAAAAATTTCTTATATGAAGTTAACAATAACAGCACAATAATAAAATGAAATAAATAATAAACAAAATAGCAATAACAATTTAATAATACTATTTTTCAGTATACACTATACCGGCTAGAAACATGGGATTATTCTGGTTTTTGTTAACTGCATAAAATTATCTAATTTGGTAATAAATCAAACAACATTTTTTGATCAAAGCAGGATGAAAGATATTATATTTTTGCGTCCAATAATACCAGGTTCAAGTATTTTTGGCTACTCCTCCTTCAAAAATATTGTGAAATATGTCGTAATAATTTTGAAACGTTCGTCTTGCTTACTTTAAAAATTTGGTTTAAAAGTAATAAGCGTCTCATTTTTTTTATACATTTCATTTGTATTCATTTTTTAAATTTTCAACCACGTATTTTCTTCAGTCGGTATTTCCATGGCCATCTTTGCAATTAAAGCATTAAAGTATATCGATATACTGGATTTAATTTTTTTTATCTGTGAAATCGTTTTCATAAAATTTCAAATATCTACCGAATTCGTGACTTTGATAATTTTTTAAATTACTGCGCCGCAGTTCTGTGTATCTTTCCGATAAAATTTAGTATGCACTAAAAATCATATTGTGACATATTTCCTTCTGTTTCTGTTCCGAAGAAGCGAGAGTGCTCTTAGAAAAGAATGAAACAAAAACCCGTAGAGGTGCGTGCTTTTATATATTAAAAATCATAATCGATTTTAATATTTTAATATTTTTATCGATTTTAATTTTGGTACGCACAGACGCTTACATTTTATTGAGAATTTGACACTCGAATTGCTGGAAAATTTCCCGATCAAACGAACTTACCTGCTATGAAGTTCAATCGGAATTATTTGAGTCATCTCATCCGAATAGATCATTACGTAGTTGTGTTCTTCTACACGGTTTATCCGAAATATTTTAAAAAAGCAAATTTAATTTGTCCACACATTCTACTAGCGCCCTCTGCTCAATTTCCAGGGAACCTTCATTATTTTAAAGTTCGCAAATCGAAATGTTAAGGGTTATAATTGGTCAGATAATTCACAACAGGTTTGTTCGTTTGATCGGTTCATTATTTTTCATCGTCTCGTCTTCTAGATCACATTGTAAATGTTTGAATATGTAATGTTATTTGCCATAAGAATCATTTGTTTATAAAGATGTAATGAACAACATAATGTGAACATAAATAACAAAAATGTCGTTACAACCAACAAAGACACTCTTGGTTCCAATTCTATCCGCGTCCCAACGTCCAAAATCATTAATTAAAGTTTGGTGAAACTGACGTTATAAATAGGACTCTCCATCATATGACGAATTACTACTTAACTTAGACATTATTTTAAATCGCAAAATAAATGTATAGCATAAAGGTGTTAGTTCGGCGTACAATTTAAACAATGAATAATACAAACAAACAAAAATAAGCTCGGAATGGACTGAAACTTTAATCGACAAAAGGCCCGCACACGTTAAATGTAAAGGTCAAGTTTCAGGCGATGAATGGAGACTGGATGTTTGGAATTCTAGAGGGGTGAATGAGCTTATGGTAACAGAATAACGAAAAAAATATGCACTTACGAAAAGTAGACATATTATGTATACCCGAAACAACGAGAAAGTATGTGAAAGCAGAGACATAGAAAATGGGGAGTTGAAAGGCGGATTTGAAATATGATCAGAAATAGATAGTGAATCACATGGTAGGCAAGGAGTAAGTTTGATTATGAATGAAAGAGCGAAGCAGCATCTCGGAGATCATGATTTTGTATCTCCCAGATTGCTGTGGGTTAGAATGAAGTATGAATCAGAGGATCATTTATCATAGCGTGCTACACCCCAGTTGTTCATCTCTAAAAGGAGACTTTAGTCAATTGACTCAATTGATTATTTGAAAAGTGTCAAATTAGAGACTTTTTTATCTTAAACATATTAAAAGTGACCGTGGCAGATTTTCTTAAATTTTGCATTTTTCGGATAATCGGGATTTTAATTTGAAATTTTTTATATTCCCTATGTAATATGTTCTTAAATCTTTACTTCGAAAATGGTAAACTGTTTCAATTTTATATTAGAATTGACAGTAAGTGTGAACAGGCGTCATACAGGGGCAGCATTTGTATAATTGGACACTATTCCAACGATACCAAATTTACTGTAGAATTTTAAGTTACAACCCTTAAGTTGGTTGCAAATTTAACTTGAAACACTTTTATATCTTCCGGGTAATTTGTTTTGGTATCTGAAGTCAAAGGTGCAGTTTTATTTTTTTCAGATCAAATTCACATTTTTTGAAACGTTTATTATTGCTTTTTCATTGTTTTTATCGTAAAATTAATTCGCATGCATGAATATAAAATTAATGTTGTAATTATAATTTTTTATCGTCGTATGACAGCAACAAAATGCATATAAATTCCTCTTACTTTCCGTCTGAATCTTCAGTCAGAATGTCAGGCATTAATGGATTTCAATCATTTTCATTTTTTTTTAATAAAAAAGCGCACGCTAAGAGTCTCGTGAGGAAATATTGCAAAATTAAATGTTGTTGACACTCACAATCACAATAGATAAGCAATGAGTCAATACGATAAATTTATTTTTGGTATGAGTTTCATTGGGCTATCCAATATTACGTTTCTTATAAACATATGACGCTGATTCAGTGTCTCCAGAACGTGGGATTTTTGGGCCCCCACGACTTTAATATTTTGTGAAAACTTCGTTTTTTTGGTTGATAATCAAACGAAAATGTAACGATTTTATTTTTGTTTAATTATTAACCGAAGAAAACGAAGTTTTAACCGAATTACAAATTTTTCATCAACAAGAAAATGTATTTTCAACGAAACAGTTTTTTCCAACCAAAGAAATGAGTTTTTAACAAAAATAGATGAATTTCCAAACGAGAAGAATCATTTTCTACCAATCGAGATGAATTTTCAACCACATAGTTGAATTTTCAACTAAAAAGGATACATTTTTCAACTAATAATGGAACAGTTACATTTTTAGTAAAAAATAAATAAATAAATTTTCAACCAAAGAAGAATTTTAAGGTAAAAAATACGAAAATGTCTACCAATTTTAAAAATTTTTATTAGGAAAGTCCATTTACAACCAAAAGAACAAATTTTCAACCAAAAAAGATGCATTCTCAATCAAAAATATATAATGCTAGACGTTTCAAACTAAAAACGATTGCATTCAACCAAAATAGTTGATCTTTCTTATTTGCTTCAATTAATAATTCAGTTCGTATTTAAGAGGAACAGTCAAATTTTTTTTTTATTTTAATTTTTTTCTGTAGCATGATTAACGAAAATTGAACATTTTATATTGGAAATTGATTTCGTGTTTGCTTGAAAATTTTTCGTTTTTAGTTGAAAATTTATTTCCTTTGATAGAAAATTAATCTTCTTCTTTGAAAATTTACATGAATTTTGAACTGAAGCAAAGATTTAAAAACATATTACACAGGAAATATAACAAATTTCAAATTAAATTTCCGTTTGCCGGAAAAATGCAAAATTTAAATGAAAAATTTAATACATTCTTTGTATGCGCCTGGGCAACATTTTTTTAGATTCCGGAGTTCATAAACTACATACTTTTTTATTTTGTATTTATTTTGATGTTAGGTTTTTCGACCAGAGAAATGTATTAATAATTATGATGTTAATCTTTCTATGTCTACATGGTGTATAAGCAATATTTTTCTATATTCTTTTTAAATCGTGAAATTTTTTATTTCATATTAAAATTGAAGAAAAAGAATCAAACTTTTGATCATCTGAAAAGTGTCAATCGGAGAAAAAAATGTCTACGTTCAATTTTAATGAAAAATACAAAAAAAAAGTTAAATTTGAGAAACATATGATTATTAATCATATTTTTCCTGAAAATGTAATGATTTTATTTTTCGTAGAAAAATTATATTTCTTAGTTGAAAATTCAACTATGTGGTTGAAAATTCATGTCTTTTGTTGAAAATTCGTCCTTTTTGGAAGAACATTATTCTTTATGTTTGTAAGTTCATTTTTTGGTTAAAAATTGAACTATTTTTTTGAAAATTCATTTCTTTGTTTGAAAATTCATCTTTTTTTTGTAGAAATTAATTTTTGCAAATGAAAACTTAAGTAGAAACTTCAACTTTAAGTTATAAAGTGTATTTTTTTAGTTGAAAATTTGTATTTTTTGCAGCAAATTGTTCTTTGTTTGAAAATTGATATTTTTTTTAGAAATTCATTATTTTGTTGTTAAAAATAATAATTGAACTATTCCATTCCTGGCTGGAAAATTATGTTTTTTAGTTGACAAATTCAACTATCTGGTTCAAAATTCATGTATTTTTTTAATTCGTCTTTTTCGGTCAAATATTCTTCTTCTTGCTTGAAAATTTTGTTAAAAATTCTTCTGTTTTTTTAAAATTAATTTTCATTGAATATTGAACTATTCAATTTTTTTCATCTGTCTTTTTTGGTTAAAATTAATTTCTTTAATGAAAATTAAATTTATTTGTTGAAAATCTGACTTTACTGTTGTTTACAATTAATTTTTGAAAATAATAATGTAACTATGCCGTTTTTAATATTTTAATATTTTGTTTAATTTTGGTTTAATGATTATTTTTTAACAAAAATGTTACTATAGAATTCATGTTTGAAAATTCTCCTATTTTTTCAAAATTCGTTTTTTTTTTATTGCAAATTCATTTTTTAGAAATTTCCTCTTTTTCAGAAAACTGTCTGTTTGAAAATTCTGTTCCCTAGTTGAAAATTCGCGGATTCCATCAAATTTCGACGTTTTGAGATCCCCTGGTTAAAAAAAAATAGTTTTTACGTCGGTGCCTGTCTGTTGTCGTTGTTGTTGTTTTCATTGTATTCTGTAAACACGCTAATATTTGAAAGAATTAGTCAATTGGATTCCCCTGCGGCACACTTTATAAGGATATGTAGACCAAAATATGAACCATTTATCTCGATTACTTTTTTGGATAAAATAGAAACTTCCAAAGGTACAGCATTTTCAAAATCCAAAAAACCAAACTATAATGAACATTTGAAATAAAAAAGCAATAATTCCATTTTTGGTAAACAAACCAAGATACGAAAAGAGATAGGTTGACAAAAATTGTGTACCTAAAAAAGAATAGCAAAATTTTCAGGAATTACTTTTTTGTAGGATAAGTAGTTTTTGTTTTAATTTCGAAAAACAACGTTGAAAATAAAGAAATTATATTTGAGTAGTAAGTATCAATATTAAAGTAATCCTGATAAATACAATTTGTACTTTATTTTGCAAAATATAAATACCCAATCCCAGGAGAATGTGGTCATATTTTTTAAATTCTAACTTCGTCTTTTTGGAAGAAAATTATTTGTTCGAAAATTCATTTTTTTGTTTAAGAACTAATTTGTTTTGCTAAAATGTAAACATTTAGTGAAAACTTTTTTTATCATTCGTTTTTTTTTGTACTGAAAATATAGCAATTCCTTTTCTGGTCAAAAATTTATCTTTTTGATAAAATATTATTGTTGTTGTTTTTGCATTCATTTTTTTGTTTAAAAAATGAACTATTCTATTCTAAATTCGATGTTTTTTAAATTTATTTTTTTAATTTAGAATTTAACTGTTTATTTTTGGTCGGTTGTACTACACTATGAATTAAAGGACGAGACGAAGAAAAATTATTGTGTAATCCAATTCCTAATTAAATATGATCTTTTTTTGATTTCATTCATTGAATTTTAAACATTATTTCAAAACTGCTGTGGGATTTACTTTAAAATATTTTAAATTATGGACTGTTAGTTTTAATCAAATATTTTGTTTGTAACTAAAGAAATCATCAGTTACCACAGATTTATTTAAACTTGCTACAGCAACGTGTATTATAAGTGACAGTATTAAACGAGAAACCGACAGTATTAAAGATCAATTTCGGGCTGTGATACATTTTTCAATCAAAATATTAAGTAATGAATGAACAAGTATGTGGAATGTAAAATTTATATGTGCTAGGCAGTCTGATAAGTACCTGAAAATTCTAAGAGATGGCATTAGTATTCACTAATGTGAACCATTTTCGTCGAGCTTGATCCTTCAAATAACGCTTGTCAAAACTTCAGCCATTTATGTTAACGCATTTTCAAGTTACAGTACTGAGAAGCGACTAACCTCCGAGTTTTTTTTTAATATGGAAAAATCTGAGCTTCGAGTTTTGATCAAACACTACTATGTTCGCAAGAAAACGATATCCGAAACCAAGGCCAAGCTGGATAAGTATTACCCGGACTCTGCACCGTCAATTGGAACGATTCATAAGTGGTTTACCAAGTTTCGTTGTGGCCGTACGAGCACAGTTGATGCTGAACGATCTGGGCCCCCAAAAGAGGTCACTACACCAGAAAATGTCGAAAAAATCCATGATATGATGT
>NC_046663.1:69653225-69654517 GCF_010883055.1 Belonocnema kinseyi
ACTCAAATGAGGAGCTCATAGCTGAAACTGAGGCGTATTTTGGAGACCTTTCGATCGAGTACTTTTCGGACGGTATCAAAAAGTTATAAAATCGTTGGACTCACTGTATCGACCTAAAAGGAGAGTATGTTGAAAAATAAAACCGTACTTTGGCCAAAAAATCGTCTCCGTGTTTCATTTTTCAGGGACTTATCAGACTGCCTAGTATGTAGGTATTTACTATTAGAAAGAGAGATTTATTTTAAAACTAAATTTTCACATAAAATGTTGTCAAAATATCTCTCTAAATACTAATTATACCAATTCGCACCCTTTTCGAAAATGATAAGGTGCCTTCTATAAAATACGTTAAGAATTTTAGGGCACCCCTCCCTGTCCTCCGTCGTTGACGTAGGAGGAAGGGTGATTTTTCATAAAAATAGGGCAATAATGGAAGAATAAATGTTTTTAAATAAAATTGATGATTACCATACTGAATTAAATCTAAAAGACTTTAAATTCTAGGATTTCAAGTGAAATTTTCAACCCGAGAATATGATTTTTTAACAACAAAATTAATTTTCTACCAAAAAGTGTGAATTCGGAACTAGAGGAGATCAATTTTCAATAAAAAATATCGATTTCAACAAAAAATGGAATAGTTACATTGTTAGTTATAAATATAAATTCCCAACCAACCAGAAAAAACTATTTTTTAACAAAATAGTTACGTTTCCTACGAAGGAGATAAATTTTCAAGTAAAATGATAGATAAAAAAATAGATCTGGGTTTGGATACCAGTGGAGTCAGAGATTGAAAAAAATTGTTTTTAGACCAGTAGAAAAAAAATTAAGATTAAATTATTTACCCAGAAGATTAATTCTC
Organism: Belonocnema kinseyi; assembly: GCF_010883055.1. NCBI lineage: Eukaryota > Metazoa > Arthropoda > Insecta > Hymenoptera > Cynipidae > Belonocnema > Belonocnema kinseyi. Next base: position 69,654,091 of record NC_046663.1, read on the forward strand.
TGAAAACAAAATAGTTAAATTTTCGACCACGGAGATGAATCTACGACAAAAAAAATGAATTTTTTGCAAAGTAGTTCAACTTTAACCTAGTAGCTGAATTTTTTGCCAAAAAAGATTCATTTTTAACAAAATAGTTGCATTTTCAACAAAATAATAAAATTTTCTACCAAATACTAGAATTTTTCACCAAACGAGTTGAATTACGAACCAAAAATTTAATAGTCAACTATTCAAACAAAAGTAGTTGATTTTTTTCTTGGTTTCTATTTATTCAGTTTTCATTTAAGTAAAAAAAAAAAACGAGCAAAAAGGGAGAAAAAGTATATTTTTTAAAAACAGAGGAAAAATGAAGATTGCTTTAAAATTTATTATCCGGAAACGTATTTGACGTTATGTAAGTTCGTGACGTTACTTCCATTGTTCCTTC
>NC_046663.1:69654527-69658795 GCF_010883055.1 Belonocnema kinseyi
GATAACGTAGTTTCTAAATGGCCCCTTAATGAATACTGATATTGTTTTTTTTCGAACTGTCTACCGTTACAGAATTTTCAGCTCGTTAATGCCTAACGTTAAAAAAAGTAATTGACAATATTTTTTTGAAAAGTGTTTGGTATTAAAACATTTTTGTTGAATACCAGAAATGGGGGTATTCTATAGAATAGATAAAGCCTTTGGCAGCAATGAGTCATTGTTGGTCCCGTTTATGCTAAATCATCATGATAACTTTTTACATTTTTTTCTTCATTTCTGTAATAATAACAGATAACAATAATAAAAGAAAAAATATTTTTCTTCAAAAAGTTGATTGTATCTCCCCTAATTAGAAGTTTTTTTACTGTGTCAACAATAAAAAAAATTCGAATTTGATCATTAAAAAAATTTTTAATATTTCCAAAAAAAGGTATGATATTCACCAAATTTATCGATGAATCATTTTTGAAAGTGAAAAATAAATACACAATAAAATAAATTATAAATGTTATTTATAGGCACTCTGATATAAATTACTAAAAGTCATTTTAAAATGAAAATGAATCTACAGAATACAATAGAAATTTTAAAACATTAAAAAATTATAACTTAAAAAATGCGTGTCACGCAAGAAAAGGGGGGATTGATAGTGATATGGATCAACCGGGAAGTCGTCTGTACTCTGTATACTTATTGGAGGATGTTGAGTGACTCGAGTCATTCCGAACGTGGACGCGATTCTGTGAGGAGTATAATCGTACTTTCAGTTACGTTCCCATTTAAGATAATTGTTTAAAATTTTTAAGATAAAAAAACTGGGGAGTTGATAGTAGTCAGTCAACGAGTCGGTGACAGTTTCGTGAGATTTGATTCGAATGGGGAGAAAATATTCGACTTATTTTCGAGTCTGGAGGAAAGGCGAAATTCTCGGAGGTGGCTGAAATTTGTAATTTATTGGATATCAGTTAAATATTTTTCTGAAAAAACTGGCGTTTCAACAAGGATTTTCAACAGAAAAACAACCGGAAAAAAACTGATTGCACGAATCAGGATCCGGGTCGACAAGCTGGATTTTACTTAGCCTCAGGACGTCGGCTCTACCTTGAAACGGGAGCCGAAGAACGACTTGAATTTCAATTTTCTGTTTGGTCTTCTGTGTAAGGTAAAAGGGTCTTCATGCCTTCCTTTAATTTTATTTATATCAGGGCGACCTGAAAATGAGACTGTTTATACCAAAATTTCGATACGAATAGCCGAATTTTTCCGGTACACTGCCATATTAAAATTACATTGTAGTCTTCAAGAAACTTATTTGATAAAGCAAATAATAAAATTAGAATCTTTCGGTAGTCGACAAACGAGCTGAATTTGGAATCATCAAATAAAAGTACTTTATTTTTAGCTGCCTGAACATTTCTTTATGTATTAAATTGAATTTTAAGAAAAGAATTTGTTAATAAGTGTCCTCTTTCTCAATCAGAAAAACAATTTGAAGGTTAATATGGTAAATTTTATTTAGATGAAACTTCTTTTTAATTATCTGTGTTCTTAGCCTTGAGATGGAAGGAAACTTGTAGCACTATTACCTGTTTCAAAAGTCTGCGGTTCAAATAAAAAATGTGTTTACTGAGATATGGCGTTTAAGTGTAATGAGAAAAATGGTAGATAAGGTTTACAATTTTATGAGCTACCAAATTTATCAAAAAATTAACCTGCTATGAGAATGATTTTCAGGTTATACGAGAAAATTATTTAGTCTGTTTTCAAATTGTTTTTCAAGATAAAAGAAAAACGGATAATAAGAGAAAATAATAATGTAAATAAAAGAAAATACAAATTGTAATAATTATATCGATATTAATTTCTTTACTTACACAGTTTTTACTATTTTTATTTATTAAAAATTATAACCAACAAAATAGATTATAAATTTACATGTTTCAATTTATAATCTGCCGTTAATCCTATTTCATATTAAATTCAAGTTCTTCGCCGACAATTTTCACAAAAATCTAAAAATAAATACTATAAGTTACAAACAAAATTACAGGAAAGTATAACTTTTTTCTATTATTGGGACGAAATTTGTAGTCTTTTTATTTTTTGTATTCATGTATTTATTGTAGTTTCAATTTCTTGTAAGAATTTAGAAAAAAAATACAACGATACAAATTTAGAACTATAAGATTCTATTGGAATTTACGGATTTTGCATACAAAATGTGTTCTTTTTCGACCTAGGATGACAAATATTTACAATATCCATTTATCCATTTGAAATTTTGGTTGAAAAATGTTTAAGTTTATATTTTAAAAGTTTAAAATTCAAATGTTTTCCACTTTGAGTGTTTTATTTTGTAGTTCAGTTTTTATTTGCAGTCCAAAAGTTGTTCTTTTTCGACCTAGAATAATAAATGTTAATAACATTGCAAAGACATAATTTTAAATGACATATATGGTGTCAAATCAATTGCTATATATTTGGAAAATAATTTAAACCTTAGGTTTTTGTTTTGTTTAATAAGGATTATTCATTATTATATTTTAATGTTCCTCCATTCCTTTGAAGTTTAAACATAGAAGCAATATCATTGCAATTTTCTAACTATTTGTCATCCTAGGTCAAAAAAGAAAAACTTTTTCTGGTAGGAAGTTAAAACTACGATAAAATAAACAAAAATTATACAATTCGTCTGAATAATAGAAAGAATTCGTACTTTTCTCTAATTTTTGGTTGTAAATTATTGTATTTATTTGTAGATTCATATAAAAATTATATTAGTTTTATATCCTTTTTTTGGTGAAAATTCGTAATTTTATACAACAATTTGCTTAAAATTGAAAGTGTCTTTATGAATTTAAACACCTAAATTAAAATGAAAATCCAGTCGTTTTTTTGTAATATCGTGTAGATTTTTACAACAAAGTAAAAAATGTATTATTAGAAAGTTATACAAATTTTTAAAGTGTAGGATTGTAAAACTTGTTTCCACCAGGGTTTCTTTTTGTTGCTGGAGTATAAAATAGTTTTTGCTTCCTGGAATTAAAAGTCGATCCTAGAAAGAGCTGCTTAAGCTTTTCTAAGAGATAAGCGCAATCAATTTTTTACAAGATCTTGTTGTAAAGCTCACAGTTTATAAGTTGATTTAACATAAGAGTTAACCTGAGAGTCAAATTTAAGATGTGACTCTTTTTAAATCCGTATCCTCAGGTAGAAGTCAAGTACGATTATGTCATTTGGCTATGTGCTTATAGATAATAATAATTGTAGTTTATTGAACTTTAATGCAAACAAAAATTTCTCTTATCGAGTTGAAAACTACTTTATTCGTTAGCTTAATCAAGCCCAATGTTTTGCATTCCTTGAAATTTGTCTTTCCGTAACGCGAATTTCGTGTGTAACTTGAGATTAATATAGCTAAAGTTATATAAGTTGAATCTTAATATACAGAAAACCTCAAGTTCAGAATCTATAAGTTTCAGAAATAAATTTTCTTTAAATTATTTAAATCTCGTAAATTGTCTGAAAATGTTGGATTTAGTATTTATGAAATGAGTGTTAAATATACGAAAATCAAATAAAATGATTCTATACATCAAAGTAATCAGAAAGAACTCCGATTTCAGAATGGCAGGAAAATATCACGAAGATAAAAATTACTTAGAGTTGTCTACCTTGGTCTATTATATCGTTTTAAGTCACCGATATAGGTTTTTTTACCGCGTCAAGGTTGAAATTGTAAAAGTAAAAGGCAAATAAGTGGATTTTCGTATATAATATTTCTTTTAATTACTTTTTTAAAATAATTTTTTAATTTTCGTTCTAATTACATCATATTCATTATTTATATTGTGCATATAATTCTTATATAAAAAAATTATAAATTAAATGGTGGACTCTGTCATCAAATCAAGTCACCATGCTCAGAAAGTAAACCAAGTGAAGTTTGAAGAGAAACAGTAGATAACTTGATTTAACTAAAAATTATTTCATTGCGGAAGTGTCAATTTACGTAGGCGTCCAGCGGAAGCGTCTCCTCATTTTTAGTACAATATGAATGTAACATTTTCAATAATTTTTCTTAGTGGTTATTATGTAATCAAATGATTTCCAGTTTAAATTAAAATTACACAATATATATATATATATATAGAAAAGCGTTTTGCAACAAGACATAAAATGCATAAAAGATAATTAATAATAATGCATGTAGAAAGAAAAACAAATTGTTAACCTATTCTAACACTCACACCGTTTATATATTAACT
>NC_046663.1:69658895-69664828 GCF_010883055.1 Belonocnema kinseyi
AACAATTTGTTTTTCTTTCTACATGCATTATTATTAATTATCTTTTATGCATTTTATGTCTTGTTTCAAAACGCTTTTCTTGAATATCGAAGATCTGTCCATTGCCCCGTATAAATGATAATTTATGAGTTATGATACGTTGATCTTCAGTGGAAGCAGATGTTCTTTGAGAATTTTGTTATCAGCACTTCAAGTAATTCAGTTTTATTTGTTAAAGCCCCCAGACCTTCTTTCTTTTTCTTAGAATTATAGGAAGAGTAAAAAAAGATTTGAATTTTTAAACATAAAATTAAACATTATTTATATTTGATCATTTTTGCAATAGAACATGGAACGACTGAAAAATCCTGAAAAATAAAATTCCTGAATTGGAAAATTCCTGAAGAATAAAATTCCCGAACTATAAATTTACCGAACTTTAACAATTCAATAAAATTTGTTTGATGAATATTATTTATTTATTAAAAATACGATGATGAAATATTTTTATCAAACAAAATTATTTGTGATGTTTAAAGTTTCGAAAATTATTGTTTGAATTTAGAATAACAATAATTGAACAAATATATTTATGAATGAACATTTTTGTCAATTATTGTTAATTTAAATACAAACAATAATTTTAGAAACTTTAAACATTAAAAATAGTTTTTAAATAGAAATATTTGGTTATTGTATTCTTAATTAATTAACAAAATTCATAACAACAAATTCTTAATGTTTAAATTCGAGAATTTTCTTGTTCAGATATTTTATAATTTGGCAATTTTCTCTCGGGATTTATGTAATTCCTGAATTTTATTATTAGAGACTTTTCCAATTCGGGAATCTTATTGTGTCGGGAATTTTATTTTTCAATTATCAGTATGAATTAGATACAGTATTCGCATGATAAATAGGTACAAAGAACATTCTTCAAAATCGAAATTACAATTGAAAGATAAGGCCTCTGACAACTTCCAATATTATATGTTGCTGATTTAAAATATAAAAAATTTGATCAGAAGACAAAATCCATTCCAAATCAGGGAGGTTCTACATTTCAAGTCGCAGAATCTCTTGGGGACAAATTGCGTTATTGTTTAGAGAAAATTAGTTTTTAAAAAAATTGTCTATGAAATTATGCATATTTGAATTTTTCGCTTTGTTTTCCATGAAAATTAACTGTTTCGTTCAAAAATCAAATCATATATTTTAGTTGAAACCCATTAAAAAGAAAAGGTATATGTTAGGTTAAAAATTAATTTTTTGTATAGAAGAATAATTTTCTTGGTGAAAAATTCATATCTCTTTGGTAGAAAACTGAACTATCTTCTCGGCTATTTGGCTTACACTCGTATTGTATCTGTTTTGGTTGAAAATTCAGCTATTTGTCTTTTTTTCTGATTCTCACCTCTTTGTTTGAAAATTTAACTTTTTTGTCGAAAATTCGCTTAGTTTTTGTTAAAAATTAATTTGTTTATCTGAGAAATGAATTATTCCATTTTAGGCTGGAAATTCATCCCTTATAATTAGAAAATTCAACTATTTTGTAGAAAGTTCAGTTGTTTTGTTGATCATTCCTCTTCTTGGTAAGAAAAGTGTTCCTGTTTGTTGAAAATGCATCGTTTTGGTTAAGGATTCAAATATTTACGATTGATTTATGACACAATCATAAAATTTGTTTAAATATTTTCCCATTCTTGTATTAAGATTTTCATTTGCTTCTAAAATTGACTAAATATTGAAATTATAACATTTATAATATGGAAATTATTAATTATAAAATTTTTAAATTAGAGCATGGTGGTGCGGGTTCCATCGTCAGCTGATGCCACTCAGTAATGTTATTGTTTGACAGGTGACAGGTCGCGAGTTCAATAAACGATACAATTTGATAAAACGTTCCCTATTGCTAAAGATATAGAAGTATTATTCACCACTTATTTTACTACATCAATATTAATCTGAGGATAAACGTATCTCTCGTGTTCAGCGCGTTATCTATATGCGTGAACGTCAATAATTTGCACAAGTGTAATGTGGTTTTGAGGTTAAGTCTGTTTAAATACAGGCAATAAAAATAAATATTGCACGTCATGTGTGTCTGCGGCTCGAAAGAGTTACTAGTTAAGGAAAAATATGCACCAAAAGCATAATGTACGAATAAAAATGAATAGTTCTCATGATCCCTTTTCATTCTTCCATACTGTTACGCTGTGTGAGGTTAGGTAAGTCTTATCTCTTTCTTGTCTCCTCTGATCTATATTACGCCCCTAATTTAAATGAAGTATATGTCCAGCGCAAAAAAGGTAATATTTGATGTTTTAATCAAGGAAATATTTTAATTTAAAATAAAAACGCAAATTGAACCAAAAAACACGTATTTTTAACGAAATATTTGAATGCTCAACAATGAAAGATTTTTCCGTCAATAAACAAAAAAAATTCATCAAAAATGTAGAATTTTCAAGTAAAAAAATGTGGTTTTTCAACCACGAAGAATAATTTTATATAACAAAAGATGAATTCACAATTTTCAACAAAATACATACCTTTCTAGCCAAGTAGTTGATATTTCAACCAAGAAGATTAATTGTATAAGCCAGAAAAGACGAAGACGAATTTTCAGCAAATTATATCAATTTTCAACCAAATATTTGAATTTTTAAACTAAAAGATGAATTTTCTATACAAAATAGTTGAATTTTCAACCCGAAAATATAACAGTTTAACAAAAAAGTCGATTTCAAGAAAATATAAAATTTTGTAGCCCAACAGTTAAATCTTCAAAGAAGATTGATTTTCTACAAAAAAATACGACTTTTCAACAAAATACATACATTCTTAAACAAATATTTATACCTTTAAACTAAAAAGATCAATATACAACCAAAAATATAATTGGTAAATTTTCAATAAAAAAAAATATTTTTCAATAATAAAAAGAAATTCTCTACAAAACAGTTGACTTTTCTACAACAATCATGATTTTCTAAAACAAAAATACGAATTTGGTATACAATACAGTTGAATTTGCAACCGTAACCCGAAAAAGAAAGTTTCAACGAAATACATCAATTTTTAACCAAATACTTTAATTATCAACCAAGAGTATTGATTTTCTATTAAAAACGACAAATTTTCTACTAAAAATATAATGGTTGATATTTCAACAAAAAATATTTTAATTTTAAATAAAAAACAATCGAATTTTACCAAAAAATTTGACAAATTTTTTTTAAAGAAAATAGTTTAATTCTCAAATAACACAGATTCACTTTCAACCAAAAAGGCGAATTTCCCACGAAACAGTCGGAATGTTTCATAAACAAAAAATGGAATATTCGATCAGATAACTCAATTTTCTACCAAATTTCTCAATTTTCAAGCCAAAAAGACTGATTTTTTAATTTTTCTGCTATTTCCTGATTTCTCATGTCTGTAAACGAAAGATTGAGATTTTTATTCCCCTGACCTAAATTTTGTTAAAAAGTTCTGAAAAGTATTCGAAATAATTAAAATAGTGTACAGATTGTATTCAATTGTTTAAAGAAAAAATTTGACCTCAAAATAGTTATCTGTATAATTTATAAACGTAGGGAATTAATATGTAATTTCATTATTTTTTCAAAATTCAACAATTTAAAAAAAAAGTGAATCAGTTATTTGGGTTTTAAAATTCAACTTTTTTGTTAATCTCGTCTTCTTGAGCAGAAAATTAAAAAATTTGGTCAAATATTAACGTTTTTTTTAACATACAGAGTTTATTTTTTTGTAAATTCATCTATTTTGTAGAAAATTCCTCTTTCTTGATTGAAAATTGATCTTTATGAGTTTAAAGTTCATGTATTTTGTTGAGAAATCGTTTTTTGTTTGTTAAAAATCCATTTTTTTTTAACTGAATGTATAACTATTCAGTATTTCCTTGAAAATTGATCTTTTTAGTTAAAATTTACATATTTTATTGAAATGTCATCGTTTTTTTGTAAAAAATTAAGCTTTTTGTTCTAAAATTCAACTATTTCGTTCAAAATTCATTTTTTTTATTGAAGATTCATTATCACAGTTGAAAATTGATTACTTTGGTTATAAATATAGTATTTTATTGAAAATAATTTTTTCCTTGAAAATTAATTTTTAAAATAAAAGTTTAACTAGTCCGTGTTTGTTTTGAAAGTATCTTCTTCATTTGAAAATTAAATGATTTGATTAGAACTCTATGCATTTTGTTGAAAATTCGTCATTTCTGTTAGAATATTAATCTTCCTGGTTCATTCGTTTTATAAAAAATTCGTCTTTTTGGCTTGAAAATTCAACAGATTGGGAGGAAGTTAAACATAAATTATTTGGTTGAAATTCAAATTTTTTTAAATTCATATTTTTGATTGATAATTCAACTTTCATGATTAAAAATGGATATTTTTAATTAAAAATTGTTCTTTTTTGGTTAAAATTTCAACTATTTGGTTAAAAATTCGTGTATTTTGTTGAAAAATCGTATTTTTTGGTAGGAAATTAATCTTCTTTGTTAATAATTCATTATTTTGGCTAAAGATTTCTCATTTTAGTTGAAAATTAATGTCTTCGATTAAAAATTTAACCTGGACGAAAAATGTCTAACGGTATTTTATAATTTTGTAGCAATCCTCTTTCTTAAATAGCGCGCCTTAAGTTACATTTTATTAGGGGTGGGTGGAAATAGAGATCAAAGCGATTCAGAAGGGGAATAATGTAAATAGATAATTTTTTCGTTTTTTTTTCTCTCTATAACAAATATTTTCTTTTTAGATTTAAAAGATGGATTTTCTACAGACAATCTCGTTTCTAGTGTTAGTAGGTATGTTAGATGAATGTATCTTTTTTGTAAATTAAATTAAGTTAACATTTATTTACATTTTATTCACATAATTTATCATTTATTTTACAGTGACAACGAAAGTTTATGCTGACTTTCAAGTATCGCCGCAAGATCTGACTATTCATGTTGGGAATGAAAAATCATTTACTTTATATCTATCGTAAGTCATTTTATAAATAATAATAATATAATTATTATATATTGTATGAAAGTAACGTATTACAATTTTCGGGTACGTATATTGACAAAAAGATACATTATAAATTTTACATTAATAGAAAGTGTGAAATAAAAATTAATGAATAAAACTTTCCTTGCATATATTTATAATGATGAATACTTTTAAATTAAGCGTATTTGCCAATAAAATATTTAGATTTTTTTAGACTAACTCATAAATTGTTAATTGTTTAGAGTTTAGAGAGGGTTGTAATTTCCAGGCCACTAAAATTTTTATTGCTGCAATTGCGTAACAAATTTCGCAAATCGTAAAAGTTTATCTATTTGACATAACTTAAAGAAAACTTTATTCTTTTGAAAAAGGAGTAATATGTTTTAACATTTTTATTCTTTCGATATATCAGGTGTTTGCTAATAATTTTTTACACTGTAAATTATGTTTAAACATTATTTTGTGTAAATCTCTATGATTATATATATATATTTTTTTTTCAAAATTACAAATGTCTTTTTTATCTTTAACAAAATGCAATATTTTGTTATCTTTTCAGTCGTTTCATTTTTTATTCTGTAGTCTAGTGTCTAAAATTACAGTACTTAGCCATTACTAAGTCCCATACATTTCTAATATTTCTTTAATTCTTGACTGGAAAGGAGAACAAATAAATTTCCATTTTAATTGATTAATTTTAACTTTCAGATTAAAAAATTGAAATTTGTCAAGTTTTTTAGTAATGTGTCTAGGCACTTTTGTCAACAAGGATGAGTGTTAAAAATATTCTACATTTACAAAAAAAAAAAATGGAGAAAATATTTCTAAAGAAATTGTAAAAGGGCCTGGAAAACTGCAAATCCTTTGGTTTCTTAAAGTATTGGGAGCCATCCATAAACTACGTTTCTAATTTTGGGCTAC
>NC_046663.1:69664839-69671841 GCF_010883055.1 Belonocnema kinseyi
CCCCCCCCCCCCCCCTGAAAATTAACGCAACCCAGTATTCTATAAAAACCGGGGAAATAGCCTGATTTTCCACTAAAGTAATGAAATAAATTGTTTTAATTGAAATTAATGTAAATACCATATTGAATTTTATGTAAAACTTTTGTTTCGTCAGATTTAAAGATACCATAAAAGATGAATTTTCAGTGCAAAAGAATAAAACAGTTGGATTTTCCACCAAAAAATGTGACTTTATAAAAATTATTTTTCAGCAAAATACATGGATTTTCTACCAAATACTTGAATTTTCTCCTTATAAAGAAAAAATTTCACACAAAATATGGAATATTTAATTTTTCAGATAAGAAGAAGAATTACCAATAGAAAAAATTAAAAAAAGAATCATTTTCAAGAAAAGAGGCGATTTTTAAAAAATTGAATTTTTAATCAAAGAAGGTGATCTTTCAATCAAGTAGTTAAGTTTCAACCTGAAAATTTTAATTCTCACTAAAAAAGTTAATTTTTTACCAAATAATTAAATTTGCATAAAAATTGTAGAATTTTTAACCAAATAGTTTAATTTACAACTAAGGATGTCAATTTTTAACAAAAAAAAAACAAGATTAATTTTCTAACCAAAAAGCCCAATATTCTGCAAAATACATAGATTGTCTAACATTTACTTGAATTTTCGACATATAAAGGAAAAATTTTACACAACATACGGAATATTTAATTTTTAGATAAAAAATAAATTTCACAAAAAAAATAATTTTCAAACAACAAAAAATGAAATTTTCAAGCAAAGAGGTGAATATTAAAAAAAATTAATTTTTAACAAAGTAGTTGCATTTTTAACCAAAATGGATATCAATTTTTAAATAAAAACCAGCAAGATCAATTTTCTAATCAAAAAGCCGAATTTTCAGTAAAATACATGGATTTTCTACCAATTACTTGAATTTTCCACTTATAAAGGGCTAATTTAACACAAAAATATCTGTTTTAGATAGCAGTATTTATATGCGTCTTCATATTCTGAATTTTCTACTTAATTAAGTATAGATAAAATTGAATTTGCTCAAAGTTCTCTAGGCTTTGAGGTACGCATTTATAAATGTATATTTTCTTAACCATTTTAAAATAAATAAAAATTACAATCCTTTTTTCAGACACTTTTCTCTACCTCACGTTGTTATGCTTAGAATTGGATGTTTATTTTCATATTATTTTGTATGTATAAAGCAATATACCCTACAGGTGTTCTTTTAAGTTTTTTTATGCGTATCTCGCATCTTTTGGCGTAATATTGGAATTTTCGATTTTCTGCATTTTGCTTACGATAAATAAAATCAAAATTACGAGTCCTATCACAAATTTTTAAGACTTTTTTTGTATTTTGCGTCGCTTTTTTCAAATTTGAATGTTGTGATGTTAAGTTTCGGACAATTCAAATACTTTCTCAATTATAAATGATGAGAATTTAATAAATTAATACAAATTTGTATCTCGTTTTTGGATGAATAAGATTTCTTCATCAATGTGTTTTCGTACCTTTTTTCGTTTTTCCACAAATTTTGAATTTTAATTTTTAATGTCATTTTCATGATTAAAATCAAAACTATGTGTCCTATCAAAAAGTGATACATAACAAATTAGTAACTCTTTTTCGGGTTAACATTTTTTGTTAAATAATTTTTTTCGTAATTTGTGTCGTTTTTTCCACAAATTTGATTTAATTTTTAATATTATTTTTCACGATTAAAACAAAAACTACGCGTCCTATGAACAATTGATTAGTATCAAATTTGTAGATCTTTTTTGGGATCACGATTTTGGTTTATTCATCTTTTTAGTATCTTGCATAGTTTGGCTATAAAATGGAATTTTTTATTTTTCATTATCATTTTGTGCAATCAAAATTTAAATTTTTTATTTTTAAAGAAAATCTAAAAAGTTTTTATGACCATCCTGTGGGGTTTTCAAAGAACAATGTTTTTCTTCTCTTAACTTTTTTGCATATCGCGCGTTGTTTGGATTAAAATTCTGATCATTGCTTGATTACTTTAATCTTTTAAATACTATATACAACTCTGAGAATTTTGTTTTGATCGAAAAAAGCCATTAGGATAAATTGTTTGGCTTTCTGACATGAATATTATGAATAGCCGCACATAACATTTTTAAATATAAAAAAATTGTCCCAAAAATTTTGAAAATGCTTTTTGAATTTTTATCCAAAATCGCTAGTTAACGAAGTCGTCCTTTCTTTCAGGACCTAAAAAAAGTGTGCCAAAGAGTGATTTGATCCGTTCATTTTTTAGAAATTTATCATGTTTACGGACGGATAGACAGACAGACGCCATCGTCTGTTTCCAAGCAAAGAGGTGAATGAAGAAAAAGATTTTTAACAAAAAAGATCAACTTTGAACCAAATAATTAAGTTTTAACCCAAAAATATGATTTTTCACCAAAAAAATCCATTTTCTACCAAATAGTTAAATTTTTATAAAAATAGTTAAATTTTTGACCAAATAGTTGAATTTTCAATCGAGAAAGGTGATTTCTCAACGAAACATGTAATAGATTATATTTTATTCGACTAGGATGAATTTTCAGCAAAATATTTTTATTTGTAATGAAAGAGATACACTTTCAACTAAAATGATGATTATGATGAATCTTTTACAAGATCAAGACATGTTAACCAAAGAGATGAATCTTTAAAAAAAAATACATTTTTGATAAAGTATATCAACTTATAAGCTAGTAGTTGAACTCTTTACCAAAAAAATTAATTTTCAACAAGATAATTGCATTTTCAACAAAATAATTAAATTTTCAGCCAAATAGTTTGTCTTAAAACAAAAATAGTTCGATTTTTTACTGCTTCCTATTACTTCGTTTCGCATTTTAGCGAAAAAAAAGATAAAAGGGAGGAAATGAAGACTTCTTTAAACAAGGGAAAAATATGGGAATATGAAAAAGAGTGTCCTCTAAGTTCGTAACGTTGCTTTGAGTGCCCCCCCCCCCCTTAAATTCGTAGATTATAAATAGTAGTATAATATATTAATTAAATATTTTTTTACAGTGAACCTTTATTGAGCGAAGTGAACGTAACCTTCGATATTCAACATCCAGATTTAATTCGAGCCGTTCCAGCCAGTTTAATTGTGGAGAAAGGTTCAAAAGATAATTGGACTATCATAGTTCAGGGTCTAGGTGCAGGAAATGTGATCCTTGGTGCGAATGTTACTCCTAGCAACATTACAAGGTGAGAAATTAAATGTGTAAATTAATTTAAACGAAACTTTTCTTCGTTGCTATCTGAATTTGATCATATGTCACTATATTTTAAAAGCCGTTGCTAGTTGTCCTGCCTTTTATTTTCAACAAAATATTCAAATTTTTAATCAAACATGTGATCACATAATTTGTCTACAAACAGATAGAATTGTCAACCCTAAACTATGATTTTTTAATAAAAAAGGATTATTTTCGACCAAATAGTTGAATTTTAAACTCTAAATATGATTTTTCTGTAAAAAAGAGTTCTCAAGTCAGAAAGATGAGTTTTCCACAAGACCGTTGAATTTTCAACAAAAAAGTTAATTTGTAAACAAATAGTTGAATAATCCACTAATATGATCAATCTTCAACCAAAAAATATTTCATTTCGAAATCAAAAATAGTTTAATTTAACCAAACATGAATTTTCAACAAAATAGTTCAATCCGCAACAAAAACCAATAGATTTTGAAACAAACAGTGGCATTTTCTACCACAAAGGATACATTTTTAACCAAGAAAATCAATTGTCTATTAACACGACAAATTTTTAACAAAATATATGCATTTTCAACTACAAAAGATACATTTTTAGCAACAAAAAAAATGCAAATTTTAATTCCTTGAATTTCGTGAATTCTATTATTTCCGTGAATTTGATTAATTTCCCCAAGTGCTAAAATTACATGAATTACATAAAGTCCGTAAATTCATTGAATTCTATAAATTCCTTGAATTCCATCAATTCCTTGAATTCTATGAATATCTTGAATTCTATGCATTCCTTAAATTCTATGAATTCCTAAAATTCCATGAAGTGGAATTCCATTAATTCCTAGAATTCTGTGAAATCGTTCAATTTCGTGAATTCCGTCAAGTCCCAGAATTCTATGAATTACATAAAGTCCATAAATTCCTTAGATTCTATAAATTCCTTGAATTCCATCAATTTCATGAATTCCATCAAGTCCTAGAATTCTATGAATTACATAAAGTCCATGAATTCCTTAAATTCTATCAATTCCTCGAATTTTATAAATACCTTCAATTCCATGAGTTGAATCAAGTCTTAGAATTCCATGAATTACGTAAAGTCTATGAATTCCTTAAATTCTATCAATTCCTTGAATTCCATAAATACCTTGAATTACATAAATTCCTAGAATTCCATGAATTACATAAATTCCTTAAATTCTATCAATTCCTTGAATTCCATAAATACCTTAAATTCCATAAATTCCAAGAATTCCATGAATTACATAAAGTGCATAAATTCCTTTAATTTTATAAATTCCTTAAATTCCGTAAATACCTTAAATTCCATCAAGTCCTAGATTTCCATGAATAACATAAATTTAATAAATTCCTTGAATTCCATAAATTTCTTGAATTCCATGAATTCCTAGAATTTTTTGAACTCTGAATTCCTAAAATTGTATGAATTCCTAAAATTCCATCAAGTCATAGAATTTCATTAATTCCTAGAATTCCGTGAAATTCATAAATTTCGTGAATTCCATCAAGTCCTAGAATTCTATGAATTGCATGAAGTCCATAAATTCCTTACATTATATAAATTCTATTTCCATAAATACCTTAAATTTCACGAATTCCATCAAGTCTTAGAATTCCATGAATTCCATGAAGCCCATAAATGTTTGAATTTCATAAATTCGTTTAATTCCATCAATTTATTAAATTCCTTGAATTCCATGAATTTTGTAAACTCTATGAATTCCTAAAATTGTATGAATTCCTAAAATTCCATCAAGTCATAGAATATCATTAATTCTTAGAATTCTGTTAAATCGATCAATTTCGTGAATTCCATCAACTCTCAGAATTCTATGAATTACATAAAGTCAATAAATTCCTTAAATTCTATAAATTCCTTGAATTCCATATATTCCATGAATTCCACCAAGTCCTAGAATTCCATGAATGGCATAAAGTCCATAAATTCCTTAAATTCCTTGAATTCCATCAATACCTTAAGTTTCACGAATTCCATCAAATCCTAGAATTCCGTGAATTCTATGAAGTCCATAAATGCTTGAATTTCATAAATTCGTTGAATTCCATAAATTTATTGAATTTCTTGAATGCCATAAATTCCTTGAATTCCCTAAGTTCTTTGAATTCCATAAAATGCTTGAATTCCCTAAATTCTTTGAATTTCATGAATTCCTTCAACCGCATAAATTCTTTAAATTCCTTGAATTCTATGAATGTCTTGAATTCCACAAATTCCATGAATTTTTTAAACTCCACGAATTTCAGGAATATACGCGCTGAACCCGCTACCTCGCTGGAGCGTGAAATCTGAAATCTGAACGTGCTTTTCTAACTTATAAACTTATTATTGAACTGTACTGTTTCAGGGCCAACTTTTAAAAAATACGCAAACTTTTTTAAAATCGATTTAAGTTATTTAAGTTCGTAACGTTACTCCCCCCCCCCCTGTTAGAATCTATAGTATCCCCCCCCCCCAATTGGAGACGTAGTTTATGGAAGGTTTCTGTCCAGTTTTTTGGAAACTTGTCTCTAACGGTTAGGGGTCAAAAGAGTGGAAAATTACAAATTAATATTAATAATATCTACTTGTTCATAAATGAATTCGTTTTATCTGCGAAATTTTCTTATCTATGGTTTAAAATTGATTAAAATGAATGGATGGAGTTATTTGAACCCACAGGGGGTGCTGACACTTTGTAATAAACAATGGCTGATTGTTTTGTTTGTACGGAAGAATTTGGAACAGATTCTAATCAGTAAAACATTTGACATTTGCTTGTTCTGCAATAGATAGCCTTTTAGCCTCTTCCTCTCTTCAAAACTTTACTTCATGCTTCATTCGCTCAGTCTTCGCTCAGGTTTTGAACAGTGCAGTTCTCTGCTTTTTGTAATTCAAACCTCACGAGTTTTTTTATTTTTACTTTGAAAACAATTAATTTTTAAGCTTAGTTTATTATATAACAATAGTTTTCGTCCAAATTGTGATATTTTGAACTGTGATCATTTGTTGTGATATTTAAGTCGGTGTATTAAGTTTGATTGTAAGGAACTGTAGTTTTGAAAAGTGAGAGTGATTTTAAATATTTTTATAGATCTCTATTTACTTAAGGCTGCAGCTGATTTATAAAACGCAATGCCGATTTACAAAGTACTTATTTTAACACGTGATCAATTAAACAATGGTGAATACAAGTAAGATATCGATTTGTCTGCCAAAAAAATTCCTACCAAATCTTGTCGGAACATTTTCAGGGTGGCCGCTGGACCGGGAATTTTATGATACCGAGAAAAACCGGGAAAAGACAGTACATTTATTTTTTGACCGGGAATTTTACAAATTTTTAGGAAAAAATCTGTCCTACTTAGATTTCAGCCGTTTTTTTTTAATAATTAGTTAAAGTGTTATCCTTTCCAATTATGATAAAATTCAGTTTAGAATGCGTCGTTGGAGAATCTTTAAGTTAAAAAATATCCGATTTTTTATTTTTATTTTTAAGCCTACATTTTAATTAAAAATTTTTTTAAACACAGTTTTAGACTTAAACAACTAAAAATGAAAAGCGTTTGAAATCGAAGATTTTGGATGATAGTATTTTTATTTACTGAACTGTGAATGTAAATTAATGAATGGTTTTTAAAATCGAACTGCACTCTAAGATTTAGAAAGTGAATAATAATTAATTTTACAAGACGTTTGAGAACCAGATCACAATTTTATAA
>NC_046663.1:69671941-69721358 GCF_010883055.1 Belonocnema kinseyi
TAAATGTTATTTCATTATTAAGAAAAATAACAATTACACAAAATTTAGAAATATCTGACTGCTCATTAAAAATCAGTAATTGTAAATTAAATATTCAAAACTAAACAAAAAAAACTAAACTTTAAACGTTACAATTTTAATTTTACTATTTAAAGAAATTTAATTTTCAAGTTAAATTGTTGAATTTTTATGTAGTAACAATTGAACACCTATTATTCTTGCAAAAACTTCGAGTAAGTTGAAGAAATATTTAAAAGTTCTGAAATCATCTGAAAATAATTTAAAATTCGAAATTATTTCAAATAATGGAAAAGAATTGTCTACTTGTGCCCACAAAATCCGGTTTTTCATACCAAAATTTCGGTGGAAATAGCCCACGGTCTAATTTTAAAAAAGATATAGATTTTGGCAGATTTCGAACAAAAAATTTAGAAGCTTTTTAAGAATTTTGATAGGCTTCAGAAGAATAAAAAGCATTTCCTAGGAAAATTGAAAATGACTTTTTTTTTGAAAAACTAATTTTAAGTGAATCTTTAAAAAGGTTAAAAAATTATTAAAAATAAATGTGAAAAATTTTAAGAAAACTTCTTTAATTTGGCAGGATTTAAAAAAAATGTAGGAAAAATTAGAATCATTTTAAAAGTTGTTTAGAAGTTCTGAAGAAATTTCAAAATGATTTAAAAAAATGTTAAACATAGATGTTTCAAGTTTTTGAAATAAAATTTCAAAGCATTTTGAGGATTTTAAAACCGTTAAAAATAATTTAGCTTTTAATTCGAGAAGTGTTCTCAGTTTATAAAAAAATGTAATGGTTCCTTTTTTAAAGTGTCGAACTTAAGTTTATTAAAATATTATAAAATTAAAATAATTAAAATATTATTATTAAGATATAATTTCGAACAAAATTTAATTTGTTGATTGATTCTTCAATTTGTACTTTAGAGCCTTGAAAATAATAACGTGGATTTATATTTTAAGAAATTAATCTGAATCCTTGAATCGTAAAATTTATAAAAGTTTAATACTTTTAATTTAGCACTTTAACTGCATTTAATTTGAAATTGTTTAGTTGAAAAATCTTAGTAGCTTCCATTTTATACGTGTAAATTATTGAGCATTTCAAAACAAAATTTGAATTAAACAGCTTTTAAACTTCAATTTTTAAAGAGTAAAATTCAAGAGTTGTACTTTGCGTGCTCTCATTTGCAGCTCAGTATTTATTACTTCGAAGGGAAAAATGTTTAGCTTTAGTTTTCGATTTTTCTAATTTCATTGAGCGTCAGAAATGTTTGCGAAGCGGGAAAACCCCTTACGAAAAAGAAATATTATTAATTATTGGATCCACTACTTTTTTTGCAAAAAACTTTTGGATTTCAAATACTTAGTCGCGAAAAAAGTATTAGATCCAATACTTACCAATACTTCTTTTCATAAGGGAAATGGGGAAAAGACCGGGAATTTTTTTCTTTGATTAAAATGGCCACCCCGATTTTACAAGAGAATCGTCAATCACATTGATATTCTTGTTTTTTAAAAAGTAGGAAGACTAATAAAGTCTACTTCTTGAATGTTTCAGTTTTACAGACGCATTTTTGAGGATAACAGTAGAAAAATCTGATGTATTGAACCACGTGAGTACCGTAGTAGGATGGCTTTACTTTTTGGCATGGAGTGTCAGTTTCTATCCGCAAATCTACAGCAATTACAAACGAAAAAGTGTCGTGGGACTGAATTTCGACTTTTTGTCGC
Source organism: Belonocnema kinseyi (assembly GCF_010883055.1). Taxonomy (NCBI): domain Eukaryota; kingdom Metazoa; phylum Arthropoda; class Insecta; order Hymenoptera; family Cynipidae; genus Belonocnema; species Belonocnema kinseyi. The sequence continues at coordinate 69,673,691 of NC_046663.1, forward strand.
TCAATTTAGTTGGATTTGTTTTGTACTCTCTGTTTAACTGTGGCCTTTATTGGATTCCTGAAATAGAGGTACAAGTTATTTCAAAAAATTATGCATTGACATTATAAATAATATATATTGAAAAAATTTATAATCTTTATTTTTACAGCAAGAATATTTCAGTCGCTATCCGAAAGGTTTGAACCCAGTGAAAGAAAACGATATATTTTTTTCCTTACACGCATTTTTTGCGACAGTAATCACAATTCTACAGTGTTTTATTTACGAGGTAATAATGCACTTTATATCGATTAAATTATTTATAAAATCAGTTTTTTAGGTACATTTTTTCAGATTGGAACGCAAAGAGTATCAACAACAGCTCGAATTATTCATGGAATATTTGCGATCTTCATCGGGATTTCTACATTTTTGGCCTTGGGACATGTGATTGGATGGCTTGATTTTCTCTACTACTGCAGTTACGTTAAATTAGCGATCACTTTAATTAAATATGTCCCACAGGCGTTCTATAACTACAAAAGAAAATCGACAGTTGGATGGAGTATCGGAAATATCTTTCTAGATTTCACTGGGGGCACTTTATCTATGTTACAGATGATCATTAACGCCTACAATTTTGGTAATTATAAATTTAAAACGATAAATAATTTGATTATAAAATTATTTTTCATTTGAAAAATTTTTAATTTTTGTGCAGATGATTGGGAAAGTATTTTCGGAGATCCGACGAAATTCGGCCTAGGCTTTTTTTCAGTCGCCTTCGATATTTTCTTCCTTGTTCAACACTATTGCCTCTACGGGTAAGTTATATTTTCTTCTATGAATAATATTTTTAATTTGCTATTGATTTCATGAAAGCTTGCAAACAAATTCGAGCATTTAGAAAGCATGCCAAGTTTAGAATTTCGCACGGGTATATTTTCAAATCACGCTATTAATATTTAGGCAAAGAAAATAAAAGGCGCAACATAGAAATTAATGCACTAATCCCTTCATTTATTTATATTTTGATTTTAATATTGAAAAATAGTCCTTTAAACTAGCTGAAGACTAAAAAAATCAGGGTGGCCGCTGGACCGGAAATTTTTGGGAGACCAGGAAAAACCGGGAAATAACAGAGAATTTCTTTTTTCGTCGAAAATTTTACAAATTTTAAAAGGAAAATCTGTCCAAGTTCGATTTTAACAATTTTTTAAATAATTAGATCAATTTTTATATTTTTAAGCGTACATTTTTCAATTTAAATAATTTTATAATGCTGCCTTGGAAGACTTAAATAATTGAAAATTAAAAGGATTGGAAATCAACTGTAAATATAAATTCATTATTTAAAAAATTGAACTTTATACTTTAAGTATTAAAAAAAGAGTTGAACTTTAAATATTAAACTGGCTCGATTCAAAAGCCTCATTTGTAAAAAATTTAAATAATTTTAAACTGAATTGTTTAAAATTGGAAGTCTTGAATCTTTGAAATTTCAAGGAGTTTTTAAACTTTAAACGTAACAATTGATAACTTATTATTTTGTATAACAATTCGATTAATTTGTAGAGATATTTAGAGGTTTTGAAAAGATTTTAAATTCATTTAACACTGGAAATTATTTTAAATAATTTAAACCAAGTGTGTGATCCGATTTCCGAGATTTTGAATAAAAAATGCATAAGCTTTTAAGAATTGTGAAAGGCTTTCAAAGAATAAAAAAATTTGTTTAAAATTGCTGGGAAAATTGAAAATTATTTTTTATTTAAAAAAATTATATGAAATTCAAATCGTTTAAAAAGATATTTAAAATTTATAAAAAAACTTTTAATAGTAATTTTTAATTTTAAATAATTTAAAGCAACATATATATTTTTCAAAACTTTGAAATAAAATTATGAACCATTCTAAGGATATCTAAAATATTTCAAATTAAAATAATTCAACTTCTGATGTAAAAATTGTTCAGTTTAAACAAATTTAATGGTTTAATGGAATCTGAATCCTCGAAATATACAATTTTTAAAAGATAAAAATTCTCAAGTTTTCAGTTTAAATGCATTGATTTTGAAAATCATCCAATTGAAAAGTATTAGTACTTTCCATTTTATAGATGTAAGTTATTGAGCATTTGAATACATAATTTTTTATTTTAAAAACTTTTAAACTTCACTTCAAAAAATTTAGAAATCAAGAGTTTCATTTTGAGAGCTTTAATTTGCAGTTCATTTTTCATTAATTCAAATGGAAAAATGATTCGCTTTAGTGTTCGAATTTTGCAATTTAATTGACCGTGAAAAATGTTTGCGAACCGAGAAATGACCGGGAATTTTTTTCTTCGATTAAAACGGCCACCCTGAAAATACACAAAAGATGTAAGGGGGAAAAAGAAAGAGTTTTGAAATTGCAGAACTGACAGCGAAAAGGTGATCGACTTGAAAGGCCGACTGTAACCAGCCAATCAACAATACAGCTTGTGTCTTACATCTGTATTCCATAGACTTCGTTTAAAAGTAGAAATGCTCTTTAAAGACAATTGTTAAAATGAAATATCAAAGTCTGGAAAAAGACTAAGAAAGTGTCAAGTGCCCGTGCCAACTGCAGAAAGACTAAAGATAATTTTGTGTAAAGTACTTCGCCCCCAAAAGTATTAATGCACTTAGTGATGATTCATTAAAAAAAAGTGAAACATGAACTCTCGTGATTGGGAGCAAAGCTGTGTGAACTATAGAATGATTTTTATTTTTACTTAGCAAAGACTTTGTTCGATTTTAAAACGCGTTTTAATTGAAAGATTATTTACTTTCATTTCATAATTTTATTTTTACTTTTATTTTATTTTACAGGAAGTTATGCAAGAAGTGTGTTTCGACGTATTTATTATTATTGAGTAATTTAAACTAGATAAAATACCAAAACTTACAACGAATTTTCATTGTTTTATATGTTATAAATCAGTTACAATAAAAAGGAAGTCGTTTGCACATTCCCCTCCTATATGCAATCCTATTAATTTGTGTAGATAGTTTACTTGTTTGAAAATTACTTGACTAGCGATTAAAGCACATGGGGAGGCGATAGAAAAAAAGTTGATATTCTTTATCGTTTGAGAATTCAAACAATTGTTGATTCATTTCATCATTTTGCGAGCGAATCAGCATTTTGCGATATTTTAATTCAAAACATTTTTTGCATGATGCATGGATGGATTTTCATTTCAGAAATCATCGATATATTTTTGACATTTATTTAATGAAGTGAGCTTATATTCAATCGCCGAAAACTTCTCTAACGTGCATGATAGAGAAGGGATCTGGGATTTGAATTGGGGAAATACAGAACATATTTTAACCATGAAAGTAGGCTAAAACTTACTAAGCACATCTTTCTATTCATTCTTGTCAGTGATTAATTATAGTTTTCACTAATTGCTTCGAAAAACAATAATGTCTATTTTCTTCACAAATAATTTTTCTAACAGAATCAGAATATTTGTGTTTTTTTATAAGGAATTTTAAAAAAGGAGACGATAATACAAATATTTTTATCATTTTCTCCTCTAGGTTGAAACTTATTTTTTACGAATAAAAGAAAATAATAAATTACCTTATAAATTAAATTTTTCACGAACAAAATTATTCTATTCAAATAAATATTCAAAAATATTGATCACTGAGAGAATGATTTTCGTTATACGATTTTTTATAATTGTCAAAAATGAGATTGTAAGTTTCCCTTTTCACAGGAATCGTCATGAAGGCTACATAATTTTACCCGGCACTTGTCACGTGGAAAGTCAAGAAGATTCTTCAATCAACACATTGAAGCCTGAAAATCCTTATGATTATGATTAAAATTAGATTTTTTGGACTCTTTTTAATAAAAAGTATTGCATTTTATATGTTAAGTTTAACAGATGCTCTTCAAAAATTAATGCATTTTTTTCGCATTCGATTGTTACTTTTAGTTAAGTGTAATTTTGTCTGTCGCAAACTCTCGGAAGCAGAGCCGGCAGAGTAAACTTTTGCAGCGAATGGAGTTTCTTGTTTGCCCCCCCCCCCAACCTGTGAGTTAATTGGTAAATATTTCGAATAAAAATATTGCATTCTTAACAAAATAGATCAATTTTTAAACAAATAGTGCAACCAAAATTATAAATTTTTTATAGTTGGCCAAGAACTGAACTTTCAACCCAGAACATTAACTTTCCACAAAAAAAAGATGAATTTTCATTAAAATACATGAATTTTGAATCATATAATTTAATTATGAACTAAAAAAGAGAAATTTTTAAACAAAATTGTAATCTTTCAATTTAGGGTAAAAAAATTAACGTCTTAAAATATATAAAGATATATTTTCTCAAAAAACTAGTAAACTTAAACTTTCAGTAAAAAAATGTATTTTCAACGACAAAAAACCGAATTTTGAAGAAAATAATTACATTTTGAACCAAACAGATGAATTTTGAATTAAAATGATAAATATTGAACCAAAAAATTAATTTTTAACAAAGTAGTTTAATTTTCAAATAAAAATATGAATTTCCAACAAAAAATCTAATAGTTGCTACTCCTACTAACAACATTAGAATTATAAATAAAAAACAGTTGTATTAAATAAAAAAGCCCAATTTTAAATCAAATAGTTGAATTCTCAACGAAAACAAATGAATCTTCAACTAAACAGTGGAATTTTTCACAGAAAGAATTAAATTTCTACCAAAAAGAAATGAATTTTAAAATCGAAAAAGAAAAACAATTTTTGACGCAAGAGTTAAATTTTTAACCAAGCAAGATTTTTCGGTCTAGAAAGAAAAAAATATGTCAACCAAATTGTTAACTTCTTAACAAAAAGGGCCACTTAAACAAAATTATTGAATGTTGAACAAAAAAGTTGAATTATCAATTGAGAAACAAATTTTTAACCAAAAATGAAATAGTTACATTTTTTAAGTTAAAAATAAATGTTCAACCAAGAAAGAGGGTTTTAAACAAAATTAAAATTTCTAATCTAATAAATCAGTTTTTATCTAAAATGATAAATTTTCAATCAGAAAACAGAATCTTTAACAAAGTAGTTCATCCTTCAACAAGTAGTTCAGCTTTCAAACAAAAAAGATGACTTCTCAACGAAAAATATTTTTAAAAAAGGTTTTAATTTTTAATAAAAAAATAGTTGAATTCAGCGAAGAAAGACGAATTTGCAATAAAATAATTAACCGAATCCTCAAAGCAAACAGATTAATTGTGTACTAAATATTTGAACTTTCAACTAACAAAGGTACATTTAAAAAAATTACAATAGTTCAATTTTCAGTTAAAAATGATATATTTTCAACAAAAAAAACAACAGATTCTCAAGAAAAAAGATGAATTTTTAAATGAAGAAATGTATTTTTATTTAAAGTAATGAACAATTATTTTCAACAGAGAAGTTCAGTTTTCAACCAAGTAGTTGAATCTTTTAATCAAAAAGATGAATTCTCAACGAGAAATGTAATAGTCGATTTTTTTGCAAATAAAATTTGAATAAAAAATGAAGTACAGTTGAGTTTCAGAAAAAATGGATTATTATAATTAAATATAATATATTTGTAATGTAAAGATTTTAATTCATAAACAATTGGATTCAAACTAAAAATAGTGAATTTTATATTTCTTGGGTAAAAGAAATATTAAATTTTTACCAAAAGAGGAATTTTAAGCTAATACTATGAATCTTTAACCAGAAAACGGAATGTTTCACGAATCAAATAGTTGAATCTTCAATTAACAAAGATACATTTAGAAAAATTAGAATAATTATACTTTCATCCAAAAAAATATATTTCTAACGACAAAAAAAACGGATTTTCAAGGAAATAAATACATTTAAAAAAAGATGAATTTTTACATAAAATTATGAAACTTCTACCAAACAAAATTTATTTTTAAACAGTATAGTTTATTTTTCAATTATAAAAGATAAATTCACAACAAAAAATGTAAGAGTTGATATTTCAACCAAAATATATTTTAAGTTTATATAATATTATAAGTTTGAATACATATTTTGAGCGTTTAAGAAAAATATATATACTTAAGGAAGAAATCATATTTATAAGTGTTTTAAAATTATTTAAATAGTGATTGGAAGCAGATCTCATACAATTATTTTGTCTTTTATAATTTACTAGCTCTATTAATATCAATACAAATTTATTTTGTTACAAGGAAATTATTATAAATAAATTGAAATTTATCGATAATAATTACCTTTTAATTCAATCTCATCTTCATACGGTGTTGGACGATAAGTGCAAATTCAAAAAATCCCCGCCTATCAAAATTTGATTTCTCATGTTGGCGATATTGGCACTCCCGTTCTTACACTGCGCTTGCGCATTACGGTATTTATAGGTTAGGTTTTTTCAATGGATTTTCTCAATTTTCATGTTTGTTGAATTATTCTTAATACCAATAAAAGTAAGGTGAAATTTATTTTCAAGGTGAGTGCTAAGATTTTAGTTATTCATTCAAGTTCTTATATTTCAAAGACGCTTTAAATTCCTCCAAAATATGAACTAACTTCCTCCAAATTAATTTGTAACCTCAATATTCTTTGCCTTCTGGCAGTTCTGTTATGCATATAAATATTAAAAAATTTTTGCTTGTTTTATTATTTATAAGTAAAATTTTACAGTTTTTTTAGTCTTAAAATTCTTCGGGTCAATCATTAGATTCATCTTTTCTGCATTTTATTATCTAAATGAGAAATCAATTTACTTTGGTTATGCAACGAAGTCAACAAAGAAGTATCAAGTATCGACGTGAAGTTAGCACAGCAACTATGAAAAAAATTATTTTTATTGTATGGAATCGTTTGTTGGTGTTTGGTAGCCGACTTTTGACGTTTGGTGGTCAAAATTGAAAAAGTTATCGAATTTTAAAATTTGGGGTGCTAACTTCACGCTAGCATCTCACTTTAATATTTTTAAACATTTCTTTCGGGAATCGTTTGACGGTCGATTGGTAGTGTTTGGTAGTCCACTTTTGACGTTTGGTGGTCAAAATTGAAAAAGATATGGAACTTTGAAGAAAATGATCCTAATCCCAAGCATTTTTATTAGAATTTACAGGCAAAAGTTGGTGTTGATTTTCGACGAAAAGAAAATCTGCGTTTGAATAGTCGAATCCTGCCTATGGACTTTATTTCGAATTCAGAAGGGAGAAATTATTGTTAATCTCCCCCACCCTGATCTGAGAAGTAGAGTTCAATCCGTCCACTGACTGTAACTTTTTCAAATTTGGTTCTACTCTCTCGATAGTCAGCTCTGGTCGTTTAATCGCTTCTTCTGTTTTTTTTTAAATCTTCTGTCGTATTTCTGACATTCTTTAGTTTTAAAACTTTCGCGCTTATGACAAGTACACGCGTACGCCGCTCGACCCCATGCGCGGAAACATCTGCGCGCTGACACTTATAATTTTTTTTCGAAAATTAAAAGATTACCATAAGTTCATTATTTTGTATTTTTAAACGATAAAAGTGGACTAACAAATACCACGAAACGATTTTGGAGCGATTGGTGCAAACAAAATTCAAAATAGTAAAATTTTGGGGTGCTGGTCATTTTTTTCAAAGTTCCATATCTTTTTCAATTTTGACCAACAAACGTCAAATGTGGACTACCAAACACCACCAATCAACCACCAAACGATTCCCGCAAGACATTTTTGAAAATATTAAAAAGTGAGGTGCTAGCGTGAAGTTACCCCCCCCCCCCCCCCCCCCCCCCCCCCAATTTGAAAATTCGATAACTTTCAATTTTGACCACCAAGCGTCAAAAGTGGGCTACCAAACACCACCAAACGACCACCAAACGATTCCATATGATAAAACCAGTTTTTTTCATAGTCGCTATGCCAACTTCACGTCGATGTATCGAATATATTTTTGAGTCTGTAATTGTATTAAAAATCATCTAATTTAACATATTCTAAATTAAAATATCCAAGCTTTAATTAAAATTGAAAAGTAAAATTTATTTTAAATATGTATATTTTTTCGCAAACTTTAACACATTAAACAGGCACCTATTCTATTCGAATTTAAGTTTTTAAATTGAAATCATTTTGTTTTATTTCATAAAGAATATCAGTAATTATTACAGTTATAGTGTCAAATTTGTAATAAAAATAATAAGCGAATTTGGTGAAATAATGATTGCTTGGAACAATTATTGTCTGCAAACAAATGAATACATGTAATTTTACTTTGTAATTATTTAAGAAAGAAATGATTCCTACAGGATAAGAATATTTGAATAATACTTTCATTTCAATTTTAAATTATACTATAAATATTAAATTAGAAGAATAATTCTACCAGTACCATATTTTATCATATACTCTAACCACTTAAAATTTCAATTCTTTGAATAAACAATTTCTGTTACTTTAAATTATTATTTATAAATAATTTTTTGTTTAAAATAAATCATCAAAGATTCTGCCATGTTACTTGATAGATACTTTAATAGGTTCATCTATTTTCAATTGTTGCATTCAAAATTAATAATTTAAACTAACATAATAAATTAACATTATTGAAATAAATAAAAATTTTCGAATTATCTAATAAATTATTGAAAATAGTATACATGTTTTATGTTAAATGACTATTTTCAAACAAGAATTTTAACCTAAAGTCATATAGTTTCGATGACTTAAAACTTATAAACATTGTAGATCGTGTTAGTTTTGCTTTGCTGGAAATTATTATTTTGAAAAAAATCATCATCAAGATTCCCAATTTTTAACAATTTTAGGTTATCTTACCGCTTCACACCGGAAATGACTATTTTTGTTAACAAATTATAAGATTAAAAAGATGAAGCATTTCTCACCTGTTTACATTTTTCGGGTTTTTAGTGTTTTTACTGAAAATTGACTAAAAAAGTTGTTTGAAAAATACCTTTTATTCTTTTGCGATGTCTTTTATCGTTTAGGAAAAAAATTTATAAATTACATTTTTAGAACAAAAAATCTCCTTTTATTTAAAAATGGTTTAGCCTACATGAAACTAATACGTTATCTTTTGTATATAAGCATACATTGCGAAAAAACATAAGGGGTAAAATATAAAGGTGTGGTTTTCCAGAAACTCTTTTACATTTTTTTCTTGAAATTTTGGAGATATAAAAAAAATGTATTTTCTGGGAAACCCACGTTTTTTATTCTACCAAATATTTTTCAAAAGTTTTTGCTGATAGAAGAACGGCCATCCTATCAGTTTTACGCGGGCTAACCTATTTTTTAAACCGCGAGAAATTTTTTTCCTGCAAATTAAATTTTTTTATTTTTCTCGTAAACTATGATAGAAATCGCAAAATAACAAGAGGAATTTTTCATAAAACTGTTTTTGACGTGCAAAATTGTATGTTAACATTTTTTTGCATCCGTCATTGTTTGCGAGAAACATTATAAAATTCGATTTTATAAGTAAAATCTCCTGTTCACAAAAGTTTAAGTAGAAAAAAATATAAGTGTGTGTTTTTTTTGTTGAAGAAATCTAGTTTTATTTTTTCAGAAAAAACGCCGCAATTTTATTAATTTGAAACCTATATTAAGTTTTCCGGCAAATTATAGAGATTTAAAGAAAAAATCTCGGGTTTTTTTGGAAAACAAAGTAAAATTCAAATACGCATTACTTCTTCAAAGTGTTCAGTGACCGTCAAAACCTTGAAAACCTGGAAAACCTGGAAATTTCCTTGAATTTTTTTAAAACTCGAAAACCTGGAAATCTTTAATTTTTCACGAGTACCTTGAATTAATTTTTTTAAGCAGCTATTTTAATTAAATGCGAAAAGTAATTTAAATCTTTTAGTCTATTATGAAAGAAATATTTTGTTCAGAAAAAAGCTTGCTACTGAAAAGTTTTTTATTTATCAAGATATAATTTATCTTTTACTCATTAAAGAATAAATAGAGAAATTTCTAGGCAATTTTTGTGGACTTTACTAATTATTTTATAGGTTGCAATGAACAGATTTTAATAGTATGAATAATTATATAGGTTTTTAATTTCACCTCCGCTAATATAGAATATTAAATTATGATTTCAACAATCAAAAACGATTCAAGAAAAATCTCACAAATAGTTTAAAAGACTTGACACAGATTTCAAAGACGTCACAAAATTTTCCCAAAGATTTCATAATGATTGCAAGAATTTCCATAGATTTATAATATTGAAAAAATTTTAAGGATTTCGGAAAGGGTATGGTAAACCAAATCTCTAAGATTTCAAAAGATTTTACACAAGTTAAAAATATTTTTATGATTTCATAAAAATTTTATAAAGATTTCAAAAGAATACTAGAATCCAACGATTTTAAAAAGGGAACAGTACACCAGATTTTAAAGATTTCAAAACATTTAATATTTTTTTAAATGATTTAAAGTATTTCAATGATTTTAAACGAATACGAAAGATTTCACAAATATTTCAAAGATGTTAAACTATTTTAAAAGGCTTCAACAAATTTGAGAAGATTTCCAAAGATTTCAATGATTTCAAACGAACACAAAAAATTTTATAAACAAACGTTAAAGAAAGCGTTCGCAAATATTTCAAAGATTTCATAAAATTTTTTTTCAATTCCACAAAGATTTCAAGGGTTTCAAAGAATTTAAGTATTCCAAATATTTTACAAAGATTTTAAGATCTTCAAGCGATTTTAACTAATTCACAAAGTTTTTAAGGATTTCAAAGACGACTTCTGTTCAGGAAAAATGAAGAATTTCTTTACCTGGAAAACTTGGAAGAGCCCACCCTGTCATTAGAATTTGTTTGCAAATAGAAAAAATACTTGTCGACTAGTTTCCTCTAAAAAGCAACATGTTTCATCCCCGAGAGATTCTGTGCCTTCAGGCGTATAACCCGTCTGATTTGCACTGGATAGACTCGTATTTTTTGTGCATTCGAAAATAATATTTTCCAATGCATTTCTGGGTCACCCTACACCCTGATTTTCTATTTACAATTCTTTAATTTTAAAATGACGATGAATCTTTTCTGAAATAATTGAATCTGCTAGAAGAAAATAATTAATTTTTTTATAGAATGATACCAAGGGTACAAACTCTCTTAAGGATTACCGAAACCGCTCCTTTCCTTGAAAGGAAATTCAACTGTTGGTCAGCAGCCATCACAAAAAAGCACAGAGCCACATATTTAAGAACCTACCCTGTTTCTCTCGTTTTTGCCAATGGCAGCACTATAAATATCCAATACCACGAGCCAAGGAGGATAATTAAACTTCCGGTGGATCTCTCGCTGCTCACCGATGCAGAACGCAAAGCCAAAATCGAAAGTCGTAAACAAAAGACGAAAATAAAAATACAGGAGGAAATAGAGGATGATTTCGACGAGGACAAATACATCAAATTATCTAACAGATAGAATTCTCCAAGGGCTAAATATTTATTGTCACTTAATTCAATTTTTTGCGCTACGAGTTCAACCAAGGATTCCTCGTTGTAATTGAGAAAGGGAAAGGAGTGTTTTTTTTGTACATTGATTTTGTCACCGAATGTCAGAACATAAAGAGTTTGAGTAAAAAAGACCGGATGCTACTTTTTCTAGTGAGGAGGCATAATATTGCCTACTTCCTAAACTATAAACACGTTAATGATCTCACAATGAAGAGCAGAATAAAAAAGTAGATAACAGGTATCATGTAGTGGCAATATTATTATTTTGCCCCAACATTAAAAATATAAAAAATTTAAACGTCAAATTTTTAGAATATATATATTTTTTATTTTTGACAATTTAATCATTTGAAATCAAAAATTTCTTATCACAACTTAACAAAATTGAACAATTTCGGACTAAAATTTTTGAAAACTGACAATTTATTTAGAAAGAAGTTGAAATTTATTATTCCTAATTCAAAACATTAAAATTTGAATTTAAGAATCACGAAATTGAATGATTTTAGGTTACAATTTCGAAAATAGGAATTTTTTAGAACGTTAAAAATAGAATATTTTCAGATTAGAATTTTGAAAATTGCTTCACTTGAAATTCACAAGAATTGTAAATTATTTCAAATCAGAAGCTTTCAAAATTAAATAAACTAAAGTTAAAGACTTTTGAATTTAAATCATTTTTAATTCGAAGTGAAAAAATTTTGACAATTTGAAATTGAAAACTAAATAGGATGTTTTAAAGTCAAGGCTTTTCTGAGAACATAAAATAAATTCACCTTCAGTTTCACCGTTCAAAAAGGAATAATTTTCAACCATAAAAAAATTAAAACACGATTATGAGAAAAAATTCCAAATCAAACAAGTTTAGATTAGGTAAAATGTTCAAAAAGACAATATTTCACATGTAATGAGAAGAAATTGAACTTCTATCACTTCTAAATAAAAGTGCCTAAAATTAAATGATTTGAAAAGTTTCTGACCAGAAATTCACAAAATTGAAAAATTTCAGACTAAAATTTTGAAAATGAATAATTTCATTAGATAGAAGTTGAACTCTATAATTTGTAATTCACAGCGTTAAAAATTGAATGAATTATTTTTATTAATTATTGTTTAGTTAATTTGGATTTTGAAAATTGCTTCACTTTAAATTAAAGGAATTTCAATTGTATTATTTCTAATTAAAAGCGTTCAAGATTGAATAATCTAAAGCTCAAAACGTTTGATTTTAAATCATTTGTAATTCGAAGCAATTCAAATTTGACAATTACAAATTGAAAACTACATTGGATATTTCATAGTAAAAACTTCCGAAATACTATAATTTAAAACTGTTACTACGTAAAGAAATTGTAATTTATCATAATAATTGAGCAGATCAAAATTTCTAACATATCAGGAATATAAAAATGAACTCATTTCTACTATGGAACCTTGAAAATTGAACATATATGGACTTTACTAAAAGTAGGGGGAAAAAAATTAATTTAAAAAAAAGATCCACTTTCAAAAATCTACATTTTGTTTCAAGTTTTTTGGAATTTTTTATTAGTGTTAATATCTTTCAAAAACTTCTAACTATCTTTTCAAATAATTCGATTTTTCCCCAAAAGTTTTGAAATTATTCTGCACAATTAAAAAAAAAATATCTTCAAATCTTTCAGATTCGTTTTCGATAATTTTGTAAATTTTTTGCATTATTTTTTAATATTTTCCTAAAATATATGTTGTAAAATAAAAAATAAGCTACAAATTGTCGGGAAATTTAAGAAAATAATTTTATTCTCTTGAAAAGTTTCTAAATTTTTGGTTCAAAATCTTCAAAAATCTAAATTAAAAAAAAGTTATTGTTGTATCCTTTCAAAACTGCTAAATATCTCTTAAACTTATTCGATAATTTTCTAAAATTTTGTTTTGAAATTCTTCTTCATTGCTTTCCTAAATTTTAAGAAATCATTTTTTTTTTGAATTTGTAAAAATAGTTTCTTTGAATTAATTTCAAACGAAATTTAATCTAAATTTTCCCAGAAATCTTAAGAAAAAAATTCCTTATCTTAAAATCTTTAAAGTCCTTAAAAAGCTTCCAAATTTTAATTCAAAATCTTAAAAAATCTACATTTTGTTTAATATTGGTTGGTACTGGTAATTTTTTTGTTACCGTTTTCATCATTTGTTGATCGTTACCTACACAGTCTATATATTTCATAAAGTAAGATATTCTAAATGTCCATAATATTATTTTTTCATCTTTTTGAATTTGTGGCAAAGACTACAAATAAAAGTCCTGGCTAAATGTTGCGAAAAGAATTATTTCCCAATATTAAAAAAATTATTGAAATTCCCTTATTATTGAAGAATAATTTAAAGTTTCTCATTTCGAAGTAAATTTTTATAATAAAAATTTCTCATTTAGAAATTGCGATTTACAAAATTCGAGAAAATTCAAATGATCATCAGATAATCAACAATAATGAGTAAGACGGGACGTTGGAAATGTTATTTTTCGAGTTTTATTTTTAGTATCCATATTTATGAAACTTTAATTTGTACAGCGATTACAAAAATATTTAATTTATACGAATTTGTCACTTCTTTTTATCCATAAAAGTGTTGATCTTTCTGAATATTTGTTTTGCACGTGTTAGCAAAATGTTTTTTTTTCTTCAAATTTATCTGAAGTTTAGAAAACTTTGTTAAACGTGAATTATCTCTCATATAAATGGAGCAATATATCAAAAGATATTAAAATTTTATAAGACTCTTCTAACCTAAATAAATCGTATGCTAAATAAATTCCAAAGTTAGATAAAATAAAATCTTTTTTAGAAATATTTTCACTAACATATTTCATACTTATGTCTGATGCAAATATATATTTACATTCAATTCTCATTGCAAAACTTATTTGTATTTCTTCGTAAAATAAGGTAAATCAGATGGCATTTAAAAAAAAGTTAGTTTTGATAACAGCGTATATGTAAAAAAAAATAATATTACTCCATACAAAATTAAATGAAAAATTACTTTTTTGACTGAAAAATAATGAACAATTAAAGTTTCCCGCTTCACCTCCGTACGTGCCCCATTACGCCCCATGCTCGGCGCGAGACAGGATAAAAACACTACTTTTCAAGTTGTATTTTTTATTCGTAATTAATATTCTTACAATATTTATTTCTTTACGAAGTTGAAACACAAATGTTCACAGTATTTAAATAACCATTTGCATTGTAGTATTTCATAACAGTTGGTAAGTAATAAAAGAAACTGCCCCATTCCGCATCGGTCTCCGCTAATATTTCATTTTCACCTTATAAATAATATAAGATACAAAATTGAATAACATTCATTTATTTAGTGGCCCAAAAAGCTTAATTTTATTGGCCTTTAAGGTAATAATATTACATTTAAGGTAACGAAAGAAAATTCCTGTTTTCAAAACGTGTTTGTAAATGTATTTGCGCTTTAAAAGTGGGACCCTGCTTAATGACACTGAAATCATTTAGTATCTTTCTTCGAGTAATTAAGTGCTACTAAAATGAGTTCACTCAAGCGGCCTTGAACCTGTTTTTCAGAAGAAAGTTGTTTTTAGATGTCCGTCAGTCGGATTACAGCCTCTGGACCACTTTCGAATTACACCCAAGATTTTTTTTTCGGTTCTTGTTTATGTTGCATGCGTGACCATCTTACCTGGTACCTGCGTCATTACTGACATGGAACCAAAACTTTTACTCTTAACAAAAAATAATAAAAGAAATTAAAAAATAAAATATGACCAGAATAATGAACGAAATTAAATAGAAAAAAAACACTCTGAAAGAAATACTCTTAACCACAAATAATAAGATAAAATCTAAACAGTATAATGAACGAAATTAAAAAGAAAAAAATTCCCTTTAAAAGAAATATTCTTAACAAAAATAATAAAATAAAATCTAAACAGAATAATGAACGAAATTAAAAGAAAAAATTCCCTTCAAAGAAATACTCTTTTAAAAAAACCTAGGTAGAACAATCAACGAAATTAAAAAGAAAAAATTTCCTCTAAAAAAATACTATCAACAAAAAATAATATAATACAATCTACACAGAACACTCAACGAAATTAAATAGAAAAGAAAACTCTCTTTACAGCAAATACTCTTTTAAAAAAATGGAATAAAATCTAAATAGAATAATGAACGAAATTAAAAAGAAAAAAATTCCCTAAAAAAAATACGTTTAACAACAAATAATAAAAGAAATTAAAAAATAAAATCTAAACAGAATAATGAACGAAACTAAATAGAAAAAACTCTATTCTTAACAAATACTCTTAACAAAAAATAATAAAGTCTAAACAGAATAATGAACGAAATTAAAAAGAAAAAAATTCCCTCCAAAAGAAATACTCTTAGAAAAAAAATCTAGACAGACAATCAACGAAATTAAATAGAAAAGAAAACTCTCTTTACAACAAATACTTTTAACAAAAAATAATAAAATAAAATCTAAACAGAATAATGAACGAAGTTAAAAAGAAAAAATTCGCTCTAAAAGAAATACACTTAACAAAACATAATGAAAGAAATTAAAAAATTAAATCTAAACAGAATAAGGATCGAAAATAAGAACAAAAAACTCTACAAAAGAAATACTTTTAATAAAAAATAATAAAATAAATTAAAAAATAAAATGTAAAGAGAATACTTACCTATATTTAAAACAAAATACACTCTACAGGAAATCTTCAGATGAACCTAAGAAGCTTTACAATAGGGAGGGCGGTCCAAATATTTTTCTCGAATTTTCATTAATGTCTCTCGTGGAATTGTTCGAATCTACTAAAAAATAAATTGCATTAATTTAAAGAAGAAATCTATTTAGATTTACTGCAAACCCCATGAAATTCAACCGATATGAAAAAAAGTTTTTGTAAATTTTATTCAGACTTATCAATATTTGGTCAATTGAGTAGAAACTAAACTTTTCTCTTAAAAATATTAGCCACAGAATACCAAACTAAAATTACTTGTTAGATGTCACGTCCATAAATCGGTTTTACGGAGTCACGAAAAAAACCATAAGTGAAAAATTGTGTTTTGCGATTTTTTGACGCTAATTATGATTTTATTGTAGTTTTTTGAATACAAATTTTTTCTGATACATAAAATACTACTTTCAATCCAATGTTTAAAGTAAATTGTTTAAAAAATTTATTATTGTTTTCAACATTTTTCGGTTATTCCGAATTTTTCAACTTATTGTGAACTTATTTATTTATTTTCAATAATCGATTAATAATCAGAAATAACTTTTTGAACAACATATTACTACATACTTATAATAATATTATCTTAGAATAATGCTAGAAAGTAGCAGTTTTAACGATAATTGACCACTTTTTTTTCAACTTTTCACTTAGATTGAAGTGATAATTAGGGAAATTTAAGAAATATAATTGTTTAACATATTGTGATAGTTGCGTTTTTTCTGAATTTTTAAACTTTTAATCACCTTTTACTTGCTGAGATAATAATCAAATTTACATCCATATGATCCATATATAACATTTGAGGAATATGTCAAATATCGCTTTTACGTCAAAAAATATATTTACAAAAAAGAAAGGGATTATTCAAAAAATGATTGCCTCTGTTATTTATTTATTATTTGTTCATAACTAAAAATCCAAAAGAAAGTTAAAAATTTCGGAAAAAGCCGAAAATATCTAGCACAGTTGTAGGAGAATAAACAAACATTTTTTCAACAATGATGTTTGTTAAATTTCATTAATTATCACCTCACTCTAAATGAAAATTTGACAAAAAGTGAAATATTTAAAAAAAACCGGAACTATCTAGCATTGTTGTAGAAGAAGATAGTTATAAGCATTAATAACTTGTTTAAACTATTATTTTGGTTTAATTGCAATAAATATTACCTTATTCTAGATGAAAAGTGGGCAGAAAGTAGAAAATTTTTGAAAAACTGCAACATGCTATCACTATTCGAAAAGAATATTATTGTTAAGAATATTATATGTTCAATTAATTATTGTCTTGCTGTTACACGAAGGTTGCAAATAAGTTAAAAAATTAGGGAAAACCGCGACTTTCTATCTATTCTAAGGGAAAATTTCTAAAAAAAAGTAATAAATTTTTAGAAAATTTATGTAAAATTTACTAATTAGTATACAGTCGTTTTTTATCTGCTAAAAAGAATTTTTATTTGACAAAGCGCAAAAAATTATAATTTACGCAAAAGAACTCGCATTTTTTTGGATCATCTTTTTCCCTTCCGAAAAATCAACTAGCCAAAATAATAACTTCGAAAATTCAAATTCTTTGAATAACGAAAATTTGTTTTCTCCGAAAAAGCAGAATGAGAAAATGTTTCTTTAGTTAAAGCTGGAGAAATTGCAGGTTCACATATTCAACTTTTTCTAAAATATGTGTCCTTCACTCAATCCAAACACATGTTTTTTTTTATAAATTTTAAAAAAATTCTAAATTAGGGATTTTTTTTAATATCTAATTTTATATTTGTGTTCACTAGTAATGACCGTATATTTAAAATTTTGAAACTTATAATCCAAAGAACGAACAGAAAATATTGTCCGATGGGAAACAGGTATTGAAATTGAAAAAAATTCTTCTCTTACCAAAAATTTGGAAGAAATTTTTCATTTTTCTGAAATAGTAATATCTATTGTTTTTATGAAAAATTAAAAAGTTTTTAAACTGTAAAAAATAAAAATGATCAACTCCTAAATGTTGCATATCTGCCATAAAGACAACTCAAGCGACCTCTGAAAATTTGCAGATAGAAAAATGCATATAAGGACACCTATATTACTTAAAACATTGATTTCCTTTCTGTATTTTTGTGAAAAATTCACCTTTTTCCCTATTTTGAAAAAATTTTGCACTCTAAAGTCTAACATTAATTACCAGTAAAATGGGTATAAATAACACTGAAAAGTAGAAAACTGAACTTTACTCAGTTCACTTACTCTGAAGTCATAATGTTTTCAACATTACACTTTTTATCTTGAAATTAGCTGGAATAACTTTACCAACAAAAGTAATAAACAAAGAACAAACAAAATGAATTTTGAATGACAATTTGCGGAAATTGTAACTGGTCTTATTTTCAAATCAATAATTGACTTCTTTGTCATTTTCACACATATCTCAGAAAAAAATCTCCACAGCTGTAACTTGTTCTTTGGACTTTCACTAGTTTACGCCTACATTCTCGAACCCATTTTCGTTCAGGTGCTAACCGAGAATAATTACCACGCGAAAATCATACCGGAAGACTTCTATCGTCGAAAGCCATCAGTTGTAGAAGAGGCGAAAGTGACAACATATATGCATATGTAGTCTAAACAAAACATACACTAAAGAAAACGAGAGTGGCCAAAGATCAGAAATTATTTGGTCAAGAGGTAGTCTGTTAATTTGAAAGCAAACCTAAAATAAAAATCCGTGAGTCCATTTTTAATTAAAAGAAATTTATATCGTAATTTCTAATGATTCAAACATAAAAAAAAATTTATTCGAATTTTATTTTATTCAAGCAATTTAGTCGATTTTTTAATCCCTTTTCTCGAACAAAGAAGGAAACTATTTACTATGTTTTACTTTTTTATTTAAATAAAAATGTAATTTTTGAAGCATAATAATAATAACAATAATATAATAATAACGTTACAATGAAGAGCATTTTTAATAATTAAATTTTTTGGTTATTTAATAAACAAAATTACCCTTTTTTACATTCTCATCAAGAGAAGGTATTATATATATAATCAACATTTCAAGCCAAATAGCGCACGATATGAAAAAAAGTCAAAAAAAGACAAATGTTTCTTTTCCAATGCCCTACAAGATTATCAACAACTTTTTGAGTTTTCTTGAAAAATCGAAAATTCAAATTTTGACCGCATAAAACAATAATCGAAAATCAAAAAATACATTTTGCGGTTAAACTATGAAAAATAGGTGAAAATATGTCTTGACAAAAATGGTGCATTTTGAAAAGATCTACAAACTAGTTAAAAGTCACTTTTAAGCAGCATGCGTATTTTGTGTTTTAATCGTGAAAAACTATATTAACAATAAAAAAATCAGCCCTCTGCGTGGGCACATTCTCATCACAACTTATGTTTTTTAATTTTCTTATTCGTATCTTGTGTGGGTTTTCAAAAATGTACTTTTTTTATATGTTCTTAATTCTATCTTTCATTATTCGAGCAAAAAACAGAACTACCAAAACATTATTCATGATAAATTAATTAATTTTTAAATTCTCATCAAGAGAAGGTTTTAGATTTGTGTAAAATTTGCCCCCCCCCCCCCCCGTTTTTGTCAAATTTCCACGTTTTGAGACCCCCTGAATCCGAAAAACAGGTTTTTACGAATTCGTCTGGCAGTGATGGTGTGTGTGTGTGTTTCTGTCGATTTTTAGTTTGTTAGCACGATA
Source organism: Belonocnema kinseyi (assembly GCF_010883055.1). Lineage (NCBI taxonomy): Eukaryota > Metazoa > Arthropoda > Insecta > Hymenoptera > Cynipidae > Belonocnema > Belonocnema kinseyi. The sequence goes on from NC_046663.1 coordinate 69,693,622, forward strand.
ACTTTCGAGCCCAAAAATTTTCACCGATTTCGACAAAAAAATTGGAAAAAAGCTAATAAGATTTCTAAGAGAGTTGTCCAGCCTGATTTTTGAATTAGGTTTTAAATTTTTTATAAATAAACAAATATGACGAAAAAATGGCCTTTTTTCTATTTGACGTTCCCGGTGCTTGTCAATAACAGGAAAATGGTTGAAATCGCAAAAATAGCATTAGTTAAAGATATTCAAATATTAAAAAATATACAAAAAAAAATTTGTTTTCAAAGAATTATTTAAAAAAAAGTTTTTGGACGAATTTCCACAAATACACGTTTTTTTCGAGTTACGTTGCAAGAAATTGGAGTCGAAACAATATTTAATGTACAAAGGCATTTTTCGACAGAATTATTCGTTTTTTTCTAGGTTGATTTTCATTGATTTAGAAATTAATTTTTTAGCAAAATTAATGATTTGTTGATTAATCTTATAATTTTTTAAACAAATTTGATAAACAAATGCATTATTAGGGCGCTTGTTGACACAAAAATTTGTTTTTTTCAATGGCAGTCTTTTCAGTTGGGAACTTCATGAGACAATTTTAGCAAAATTCATCATTTTTTTTAATCAATTTTATGAGTTTTTAAAAACAAATTTAATAAAGAAATTCATTATTCGGGAATGTGTGGACGGACAAATTCGTTGTTTTTTTTCGATTTCAGTCTTTTTAATTGGGAAGTTCATGATGATTTCAGCGAAATTCATAATTGGTTGATCAATTTTATATATTTTTTGAACAAATCTAATACACAAATGCATTATTCGAGCATTTGTCGATAGAAAAGTTATTTTTTTGGATATCCTAATTAAAACTGTTGACATAGAAAAAAACGAATTTTTCTGACGACAAATGCCTAATTAATGCATTTGTTCATCAAATTTGTTTAAAGAAATAATAAAATTTATCAACTTATTATGAATGTTGCTGAAATTCCCATCAAGTTCCCATATGAAAAGACTGGCATTTAAAAAACCGAATTTTTCTTCCGACAAATTCCCGAATAATGTATTTGTTTATTACCTTTGCTTAAAATATCATAAGATTAATAAACAAATTATGAATTTTGTGGAAAATATCATAAAGTTCTAAATTAAAAAAAATGTACATCGAAAAGAACGAATTTTTCTGTCGAAAAATGCCTGATTACTGCATTTGTTCATAAAATTTGTTTGTAATATAAAGAATTATAATCTGGGGAGACATTTTTTTAATATCGTATAATTTCCATTCAAATGTCTTGCATTATAACTAGAAAAAACGTATGATTATAGAAAATCATAGAAAACCTTTTTTCAACAAATAATTTGTTTATAAAAAACGTTGTTGTTTAATATATAATATTGGAACACCTTTAGCTAATATTATTTTATGAAACTTAGGCGATTTCAACACCTTTTCCTGTTATGGACGAGCACTGTGAACGTCAAATAGATAAAATGGCCATTTTTTCGTCTTATTTGTTTATGTATTAAAAATTGAAAACCCAATTGAAAAATCAGACTCGACAACTATCTTAATGATCTAAACAGCTTTTTTCAAATTTTTGTTCAAATCGCTCAATATTTGTCGGCTGTACGTTATTTTAAATAAAAATAGCCCTTTTTATTCCACTGTGGGCCGGGAATGTGAAAATTAGATCATATGAACTCCCATCTAACACAAGGCTGCTGAAGGTTGATTGAACTTCTCAGCATAAAACACTAACCAGCTATGACTTGTTGAAACTAATCGCACCCCCTTCCCCTCCCCCGCCCTTAAACCCTCGTTAATGAAAGTTTTATTTTTCACTGAGGCAGGGATTTAATTTAGAAGTTAAAAAAAGGTAAGGCTGATGTGTAGACCGTATTTGCTACGTTTAAATCGTAAAAATAAAATTGGAAATGAGTAAATTCCGTTTTTGTAAAACCGGCAGAAGTTGCAGTAAAATGTTTAATAACAAATTTTTTAAAGAAATTTGCTTTTTTTTAAAGAGACAATTAAAGTACGTATGTTTTAATATCAATGCATGTTCTGAATTGTAATAATATACATTTATGGAAATGATATACAAGTTGAGATACAAATTCGAGTGCGAAGCACGAGATACGTGATGAGAATGTATTCGTTAAAGCCAAAGGAGCTTTAACAAAATTACTCTATCACTATCACAAAATTACTGTTGTCGACGTTTTGAGTTTTGACCTTTACTTTTAAAAAACCTGTGCACAAGGGTAAGGAATGTACACATACCGAGCGCGGAGCGCGAGGTAAATACATTAACGAACGCGTAGCGTGAGATAAATCTATTATCGAGTGCGAAGTGCGAGAACCAACAGTCGCGCGCCCTAGGCGCGCTCAAACTTGCGAGCGATGCGAGGCGCGCGCAGCTCGCTTCAAGAATGTGCCCGTGAAGCGGGTGGATTATTACTTTTTAGGACTGCCATTTGGTCTTAATTTAATTTTATTTTTAAGAAAATTATAATTCATCAGTAATAATTGAATAAAACATAAATTTAAATTTCTATGAACAAATTATTGAATATAAAATATATCTGCTTTATTTGCCACATTTAAATGCAATAAACATATATTTTCTGCAGAAGATGAAAATAAAATTTTTTTTAACTTAAAATTAGAAGACGCTAAACATTATTTCCTTATTTTTTATCACGGCCTAATAAATAAATACGAAATTAGGGCATTTTTAATGAGAGAGGTTTAGCTTTTTCGGCAAAATAAGTTATAAATATTTTACATGATCTTCTGCTGTGATAGTTTTCAATACGACAATAATATTGTATACTTGAATAAATTTAATAAACAATTTATTTATAAAACTTTTTATTGTTTAAGCCCATTTAGGTAACACATTAATTATTTGAGCATTTTCCATTTGAGACATTTTTATTCAGTGGAATCAATTACAAACATTTCAGAGATAGTCTACGGTTATGGTGGTTCACAGTTTTTAAATGGTTTAATTTACCATTCAATATCCATAATTTGAACTTTAAACCCATCTTTTGCAGTATTTGAAAATATTACAACCTAAAATAGCCGTGTTTCTAATTTTTCTCGTACAAGTTATAATTTGAAAGAGTAAGATTTATTAAATTCCAGGAAAAATTGTGTTCACAGTTCAAATGCAGCATGTCAAGTAATTAATTTGTTCATTTACTAAAAAGTAAACAATTGTCATTTACTTCAAAGTCGATAACAATTTTTAATTCATATGTATTTTTTATTGAATTACTATGAATGATTTATCATGATTTTTACATTCTCATCTAATGAGAAGGTATTGGTTTTATGTAAAATTTCACTTTGTCGGTTTTCATAAAATCTTTACGTTTTGAGACCCACAGAGTCAGAAAAAACGATTTTTACGAAGGTGTTTGTCTGTTTTCTGTCTGTAGTCTGTATTCTGTAGGCACGATAACTTTCGAAAAATTGATCAGATTGGATTCTGCTATGGCAAACTTTTTTAAGGCCTTAAAAGAAAGAACAAGTTCGTGAACCAGCTATTTTGGATCAAAATTAAAAAAAATAAGCACGTTTTCAAAATTTTTAAGACCGCATTTTTTCAAGATTTCCAAATTCTATGAACGGTTATTCATAGTACTCGGAAACTCAAACAATTTATCCCAATGACTTTTTTCTACAAAAATAAAATTATCAGAGTTACAGCATTTTCAAAATAAAAAAAAAACTAAAATAAACATTTCAAGCCAAACAACGCATGCCATTAAAAAAGTCAAGAGACGAAAAACGTTGATTTCTTAAAGCCTTACAAGATCGTCATAACAACTTTTTTTATTTAGTCGAAAAGTTGAAAATTCAAAATTTGATCGTACCTCAACTTTTTGAAGCCACATTTTTTCAATATGTTAATATTCTATATGCTGTTATTTATAATACTCAGAAACTCAAACAATTTATTCTCATGACTTTTTTCTATTAAAAGAAAATTACCAGAATTAGAGAATTTTTAAAATACAAAAAAACAAACTAAAATGAACATTTTAAGCCAAACAACGCATGATATGAACAAAAGTCACGAGAAAAAAAACGTTAATTTTTTAAAGCCCTACAAAATTATGAAAACAAATTTTTTGATATGGTCGAAAATTTAGAATTTTATCGTACGATAAATAATGAAAAATCCAAAAAGGCCGTTTTTTGGTCAAACTATGGAGGATACGAAAAAATTCAATTAACTAAAATTGCGCGCCAATTTTGTTTTTAGTCGTGAAAAGGAATATTAAAAATTACAAATAAATTACATTTTTGGACTAACGACATAAGCTACAAAAAATATTTGTTCATCAAAGAAAAAGGCTACAAATGTTTATTATTACTGTTTTATAGGATGCGCAGTTTTTGTTTATTTGTAAATGAATCAAACTAAAAAGATTAATTTTTTGACAAACAACGCAAGCTATGAAAAAAATAAATAGACTCATTTAAGGTTTGCATGAATAATTTTTAAGAGGACACTTAGTGTTTTCTTTGGTCGTAAAGTATAATCTTTAAAATAACAAAAATTAATTAATTTAATACATTTTTTTAAATAAATATTTTTTGTAAAACGACACAAGGTATGCACTAAAATTAAAAGACAAAAGTTGTTCACCTAAGAAGATCTATAAATTTCTTATTAATCATTTTTAAACAGGACAATTAGATTTTCTTTTAATCGTAAAAAATAAGATTGAAAATAAAAAAAATTAAATTTTTAGAATAAATTTTTGGAAAAAGGATACGAAAGACGAAACAAATTTTAAAAGAAAAGTTTCTTTAACCAAAAATATCTAGAAGTTTGTCATAAAATCTGATTAAAAAATATATATAGTAAACAAAAATCTGCCCGCTTTGCGGGCACGTTCTTATAGCGCTCTGTGTGCGTGGCTAGCAAGTTTAAACGCGCCTGTGGCGCGCGATTATTGATTCTCGCGCTTCACGCTCGATGATTCATTCACCTCGCGACACACGCTCAGTCTTTTTGTTTACCCTACATTTGTGCGCAATTTATTAAAAATTAAAGGACAAAACATGGATAACTTCTATTTGGTGATTGAGAATCCTCTTTTGTCGAACCTCCTTCAGCTTTAACGAACACATTCTCATTATGTATCTCGTACTTCGCATTCGATTTTGTCGAAAGTGCAAACTTTTTTGCATTATTACATTCTCATCAGAGAAGGTTTTAGATTTGTGTAAAATTTGCCCCCCCCCCCCCCCCCCCCCCCGTTTTTGTCAAATGTCCACGTTTTGAGACCCCCTGAATCCGAAAAACAGGTTTTTACGAATGGTTCTGTCTGTATGTCTGTATGTATGTCTGCCTGTCTGTCTCTCTGTGAACACGATAACTTTTGAAAAAAGTAATCTATTAGATTGCCCTTTGGTACATTCGTTTAGTGTCCTAAACTAAAAATCAAATTCGTTAGCCAGCCATTTTGAATGAAAATTGAAAAAGTGGTCACATGTTCAATATTTTTCAGACCACTTTTTTCAAAATTCTAAAATTCTCTGTATGGTTCTTCATAGTATTCAAAAAATTTAACAATTTATCCTAATGACTTTTTTCGAAAAATCAAAAATTACTAGAGTTATAGCATTTTCAAAATCAAAAAAAAAGTTTGAAAGCCCTACAAGATTATGATAACAACTTTTTCAATTTTGTCAAAAAGTTGAAAATTCCAAATTTGATCGTACAAAAAAATTTTGAAACCACATTTTTTCAAGATGTAAAAATTCTATGCACGTTTGCCCATTATACTTCAAAACTGAAACAATTTATCCTTCTGACTTTTTTCTATAAAGAGAAAATTGTCAGAGTTAGAGCATTTTCAAAACCAAAAAAAAAAAACTAAAATGAACATTTTAAGCCAAACAACGCATGATATGAAAAAAAGTCAGGTAAACAAAAACGTTGCTTTTTGGCAGCCCTACAAGATTATGATAACAACTTTTTTAATCTCGTCAAAAAGTTGAAAATTCCGAATATGCTCGTACCAAAAAAATTTTGAAACCATATTTTTCCAAGATTTAAAAATTCTATGTGCGGTTGTTCATAGTACTCATAAACTCAAATAATTTTTCTCGTGACTTTTTTCTATAAAAATAAAATGATCAAAGTTAGAGCATTTTCAACATCCCAAAAAACAAACTGAAATGAAAATTTTAAGCCAAACAACTTATGATATGAAAAAAATTCACGAGAAGAAAAACTTGGCTTTTTGAAAGCCCTACAGGACTACGATAACAACTTTTTTAATTTGTTCGAAAAGTTGAACATTCCAAATTTGATCGCAGCAAAAATGAGAAAATCAAAAATTCAATTTTTTGGTCAACCTATGCATGATACGAAAAAAATGAAAAAACTCAAATTGCGCGCCCTGGAAAGAACTACAAATTTATAATGAATCACTTTTCGATATAAGCTACGAAAAAAAATGAGACAAAAATTGTTCTTCCAAAAAAGAGCTATAATTTTTTATAGGACACGTAGTTTTTGCTTTAGCCGCAAAAAATATCATTCAAAATAAAAATATTAAATTTGTTTGGAAAAAATTAAAAAATTATAAAAGCAAAGAAATAAGAATTAGTATGGTTCAATTTTTATGCATATTATGAATTGTAATGATATACATTTATTGAAATGATATATGTTTCAGAGCAGCTTAGAATACAATTTAAAGAAAAATAAGAAACAAATACAAAAATAATCATGATAAATACAATTTGCTTTTTATTTTGCAATTTTTAGTAAGTAATCCCAGCAGAGTTACATAAAAAATGTATCATAATTGATATAAAAGTGTTGTGTATAATGTAGAAAAGTTTACATGTTGGACAAAATCGAGTGCGAAGCACGAGATACGTGATGAGAATGTGTTCGTTACAGCCGAAAGCGCTTTGACAAAAGAGAGTTCAAAATCACAAAATTACAGTTGTCAGTCCGTTCACCTTTGATTTAAAAAGGTGTGTCCACGAATGCGGGAGAAATATAAAGATCGAGCGCGTAGCGCGAGGTATATACATAATCGACCGCGAAGCGTGAGATAAATACAACATCGAGCGCGAAGCGCGAGAACCAACAGTTGCGCGCCCTAGGCGCGCTTAAACTTGCGAGCCGCGCGCGCGGCGCGCGACGAGAATGTGCCCGCGTGGCGGGCAGATTTTTTTATTTAGTGACTACAGGCCTCAGATTCTGTTAAGAATTCATCTCTTTTGAGTTACCTCTTTTTGGTTAAAAATTAAACTATTTGGTTAAAATTGTATTCACTTTGTGAAAAATTGATCTTTTTTGTAAAAAATTAATCCTCCGTGTTGAAAATTCGTTTTTATCGTGATGAAAAGTAATTTTTTGAATGAAAATTTAACTATTTTGTTGAACATTCAACTGACTGATGAAGAATTAATTTTCTTATTGAGAATTCATATTCTTGGGTTGAAAATTCAACTGTTTCGTAGAAAATTCATGTTTTTCGCTGAAAAATTAGATTTAGTGAGTATCTGACACAAGAGTGGGACGATGGTCGTGGGGGCTAAAGCGTAGGCTTTGGACCCACTCCTTCGGCTTGCGGGTTCGATTCCCGCCTCGCACTCTGGAAGAGTCTCGGTGGCCCATGCGGTGAACACTAGCCTAGCAAGGGAGTTGTTCATCTCCGGAGAGTCGTGGGACCGGTACCTCTAGAGAAAAAGGTTTTCTCTAAGTACTTAAGGCTGTTGCTCTTGGTGGTTCGGAACCCACCTTAAACTGTAGGTCCCCCTTCCACCACCAAGTAAGTGTGTGGAGGGTGTGTAAAGGAATAAAGAAGGTGTAAGAAAAATGTAAACCCTTAGGGGACACATTAGAAGCTTCCACTAGAAGTATCTGACATAAAATAATTATTCTCATTATTTTATCAAGTGTATTTCATTATCAGATAAAAATAAAAATAAAATTTCTGATAGTCATTTAAAGCGCGTTTTAATGCTCTATGGATGGTTTCTTCTAATTGCCTTAAAGGATTAAGGCGTTTAGAAGAATGTTTGAGTATTCTGCTGAATGCCGACTACCTAGAACTTCTCATTGCATATGCGAACGGCATAATGTAAGACTATGTAAGTGAAGTGTTAATCGTACTATTTTCATGGGAAGATTCTTAGTAATTAAGAAATTATACGTCATATGTAATCACTTGCAATTGTGAGAAAATATTATTGTGTTATCCAAGAATTACATTTTTTTCATACATGAGATTCTAAGTTCTGTTGATCTTCATTATATCTCCATTGATATCATTGAATTAAATTCATATGGGAAATATCTGGTGAAAGTAGTAAAATACATTTTTCGTCATTATTCATTATCTATAAAAATAATACAATGAATGAATATAGCTTTATAATGAAAACAATTGAGAATATTAACTTTAACAATCCTAGGGACAATAAAGCCTGAATTATTATCTATGTGTAAAATACATGTATACCTCATATCGAGTATCCACTCATTGCGTATTGCACAATATCATATTCAATTGAGTGAATTTCCGGTTCCTGCGCTTGCACACATCCCATCACCTCGGTATTTATAATAAGATTTAATCTGATCTACTTTCTTTTTTAGGAAAATAACATCCATAATTTACAGATTCTAATTGACTTTGATCGGATTTGAAGTTTTAAAAAATTGTCTGTGTCTAAAATCCATAGAAAAGAAGTGAATTTCGCTTTTTAATTCCACTTAATTCAAGTGAATTTAACTAAATTTGAATTAATTTGAATCAATTCAAATGAACTGAACTAAAATTTAACTAATTTAAATGAAAATCATATAATTCTAATAGATCAGTTAAGGTGAATCTTACTCAGTTTAAACGAATTGTAGTTAATTCAAATAAATGCCACTTAATTTAAATAAATTTCATCAAATTAAAATCATTTTAAATAAATTCAGATAAATTACACTCAATTCAAGATAGTTTTACTTAATTCAAATAAATGACATTTAATTGAAACACACAATCAATTAAAGTGACTTTTATTTACTTTAATTTTTTGTAATTCAGCGGAATTTCGCACAATTTAAATTAATTTTATTCAGTTTAAATGAATTTTAGTCAATTTAATGAATTTGCAATCAATTTAGATGAATGTCATTTAATTCAAATTAAATTTACTTAAATAAAATAATTTCCATTCAATTAAAATGTATTCCACTTAATTATTGAATGTCGCTCAATTGGAATTAATTTTAACTAATTAAAATAAATGGCTACGAGGAAAATGAATTTTTAATAAATTCAAATGAATGCCACTTAATTCAAGTGAATTTTATTCAATTCAAACAAATTTTACTCAATTTAAATTGATGTCGCCTCTTTGAAATAAAATTCACTGGATCAAAGTGAATTCTTTAAATTCAATAAGTTCCGCTTCATTAAAATACTAGACTCAATTCAAATAAAAGTCACTTAATAAAAATGAATTCTTATTCAATTCAAATGAATGCCACTCAATTGAATTAAATTTCACTAAATTCAAATAGATTCTACTTAATTCAAATAAATTTCACTCAATTTAAATGAATTTCTTTCAATTCAATTTAATTTTAATCAATTAAAATGAATTCCACTGAATTTAAGTGAATTCCTCTCAACTCAAATTTAACTCAACTCAAGTGTAGGTGAATGCAATTAAATTTTAACTTAATTCGTGTGTAAGTATATTTATCGTTTTTTTCTGGGGAACCTATTCCTTAGATATTTTATTCAATGATGATATTAATTTATATTTATTTATATTAATTAATATTAAGTAATTTTTAATTTGATAAAAGCCGAAAGTTGCAAAAATTGACTCGGGGAACATAATGGAATATAGGAAGGCATTTAAATTAAAAAGTCAAATTCTAAATGTTCAAAGTTTCGACACCTGTTCCACTTTTTAAATTCAAAGAGAAACCAGAGCAAGTAATTTTACATTTCCATTGTTCTTCCGCATCCGCGTTTGCGCAACTTGTACGGTAAATTATATATGTGAAACACGATTTTTGAGATCGTTTTCCTCTAAAAATGAGTAAGGTTTCTTTTCCTTTTGTTTATATACATTTCGTAGAAAATCTAGGATTAATATGCCTCCAGCGAATAGATTCATTGGTTAACTAATACATTTCTTCGCGGATGAACTTCAACGGAATACGAAATGTTTTGTCAAGTTATGGACATCGGACTCCTTTTGCTAGTCAACGAATGCCCAGAATTTTCTTGTTATGTCGCAATCGGATGGTTTCACTCTGATTGAAAGTATTCTAATAAATTACGTATCTATGGACATAAAAGTTCAATCACTTTTCATATAAGGGTTGATGAATGAGTAATCATGAATAATTACTTGATGACTCTGGCAGATTATGCAGGTGCAGAAGATGAATTAACACAATTAACAATTATATACATTATACATGTGTTAATATGTTAAAAGAAAATAGTACGTCATCTTCATATTATAAATTTAACTGTAATAATTTGGTTAATTAATCAATAATATTAGATAACACGAAACATCTTTGTTGTAAATAATTTCCTCTTCCCTGAAAATGGAATAGACTCATGATTTTTCCACAATTCTTTTTCTTTGTAGAATTTTAACGATTTGAAGATATATTTTTTAAAAATATTCTTGGGAATTTTCAATTAACTCTCATGATTTAAAAGTATTTCGATTACTTTTAAGAAGTTTTAACATTTTCGGGCATTTTAAAAGGTATTTCCAAATTTGAAAAGAATTTTCAAGAGTTTGGGGTATTTAAAATGATTTTAACGAATTTTAAAATTATTTCAATAATTTGAAAGTCCTTACCCCATACAGAATGAAGTAATGATAAAATTTGCTGTAGGAAATGTTTTAGAGGGATAAAGTTTTATTCAGACAACTTCGCGTTTTTCAAAATACATGTGTTGTCACGGAAAAACAAAAGAAAGTTTAACCGATATTTTGTTAAAGTTTATCCTGTAAACTTATTTTTTGTTGCAGAGAATCTTTCATCGGAAATCGATGTAAAGTTTATCTTTTGTTTGTTCTGTGCGCTACCTGCTTAAATTTGAAATCTTTTCAAATATTCGGATTGAAACTGACAAAAGTTTCATCAGACCCTTGTCAAATATCTCCCCATAAAAGTCAGTTTCTTTCGAAACCTCGAAGAACACAGTCGAAGTTTATTTTAATGTGAAAAGAAACAATTACAAATTTTCATTTACAATTATTTTTAAATTAAATCTTTGCATACAGACAATTTAATTCATTGGCATACAAAGTTCTAAACCAAGAAACTAAAAGAGTGACTTGGAAATCAAGAGCTTCGTCAAAGATGAGTTAATTTTATCAATTAATTTTAAATTTTGAGTTGTGTCCATTGGGGTGGGGGTATCATAAATTAAATTACGATAAAGCACTTTGTTATTTAATCCCTTTAGTTTCTTTTGCGTTTATTTTCCAGAATTTTACAATTGCAGATTTCAGAAGGTTTTCATACTTCATAAAGTGTTCACGAAATTCTATAATATTTTAATACTTGTCAAAAATAACTTTGCACAAATATGAACTCATATCTAATACAACGCTGCTAAAGGTTGGTGACCTTTTCAGAATAAAACACCAACCAGCAATGACTAGTTATGATTTCGACTAGCAAAATAAATTTCTCGCTTAAAGATGGTAGCTGGACGTACCATTTAAACAATGAATAATAAAAATAATAAAATAGGCTCAGAATGTACTGAAAATTTAATTGACGAAGGGCATGGACCTAGCAAAGGTAAAGTTTCAGGAGCCGAATAGAGACAGGGTGTTTGGAATGCTAGAGGGTTGAACGATTTTAAGATAAGAGAATTACGAGAAACTATGCACGTAAGGATACTAGATACTTTATGTGTACCTGAAACAAAGAAAAAGGCATGCAAAAGTAGAAACAGAAAATAGGGTGTTGAAATGTGGGTTTGAAATATGGTCACGAGCAGATAGTGAATCGAATGGTAGTCAATGAGTCGATTTCATTATGAATGAAAGAGCGAAGCAGTATCTCAGAGATCAAGGAAACTTTGGAGATCCAAGAACAAATTATAACGGAAACAATACTGATCATTAACTTCTAGACTCCAAAATAAACTTAGGTCTGGGATGTAGAAGATAGAGAACCAAAAAAACTAAACAAACACGAATCAAGATTGATTGTGTACTTACAGAAACCAGAAGTGCGATTAGATTTTCAGAATAAGATAGACGAACGGATAGAATAGACAACTTGGAAGGCGCTAATAGACCATAAAAATATAGAGAGCGCATCGACTATGATCGAGGTTGTAATTATTAGGAGTGCGCTTGAAGTGTGTAGTACTGCGGTTATAGGAAGAATCTCTGGCGATGCATGGCGAAATGATGAAATTGAGGCAGCCGCCAAAGAAGAGAAAAAAGCACATAAAAGAATATTGAAAATCATAGGGATTAGCGATGAGGAGAGAAATAGGCTGGAAAATGATTACAGACACAAAAAGAGGAAAGTTAAACGACTAGTCAAGGAAAGTAAATATAAAATTCAAACAGAAGAAGAGAAGAAAATGCAAAACGACATGTCAGCACGAGAATTAGTAAGGGTGAAGTGCTATATGACACAGACGGGATAATTAAAGCTTTAAGAGACTTTTTTTAAAGGAATTATTGAGAGATGAAGCTATCGGAAACCACAACTGCGATATAGAACCCGGTGCGTTAGAAAACCGATTTGAGAAAGTCTGTGTCTTTGAGGTTAGGGATATAATCAAAAGCTTAAAAAATGGTAAGGCTGCTGGTGTAAACAGTATTAACGCTGAAATGCTTGAAAGCGGTGGCAAGTAGGAAAGGGAGATAAAAGCAACTTCCATAATTGCGGAGAGATAAGCGTATTAAGTATCGTAAGTGAAATATATTCAAAAATACTTATTAGTAGGTTAATGAAAATAACAGAAGAAAAGACATGTGAAGTCCAAAGTGGATTTATGCCAGGAAGATCATGTACTGATCAAATATTTACCTTAAATCAGATCACAAAAGTAAGTTTAAGAGTAACGAAAAAAATGTTCTGTGCGTTTGTTGATCTAGAAAAAGCGTTTGACAAGAAGTGCGGAGTCAATGGATGGCTCCTACAAACAATAAAAACAATCTATATGCTCGTAGCAAAGCGAGTGTAAGGGTAAATGGGATACTGAGTGACTGGTTTGATATTATGCAAGGTGTTAGACAAGGATGCTTTATGTCCTCAGGGCTATCTAATGTATTCATGGAGAAGTGCCTAAGAATGAAGAATGGCACTCTTTGTCGAAGAAGGTGTCGATCTCGAGACAGTGAGGGTACGTGGGTTAGCTTTCGCAGATGATAAGGTTGTTATGGAAGAGTCAATCGAAGACTTGCAAACAATATTGTTCAAACTGAACACAAACATGAAGAAAATGGGCCTCAAGTTTACAAGTACATATATCTTGGTAGGGAAAAAACACGTCACGGAGATATAGATGGGGAATTAGATAGACGCATAAACGAAGACAAGCAGGTTATCGGTAAAGCAGTGTCCATTCTCAGAAGTAAAAATATATCAAATGAAGCGAAAAGGGATAACACAATTCTATAATTATACCGACTGAACTATATATGGCAGCGAGACGTGAACCTATCAGAAAAAGGATGAGCGTAAAATTAACGCGATTAACATGAAATTCCTACGCGTGACATGCGGAAAAACACGGATGGACAAAGTGAGAAAATGAGATAATCCTAAAAAATGCGATGTAGAGGAGACACTAATGGAGAGAATGAAAGATCAACTACAGTTTAAAGTGCAGAAGTTGTAAGTGCTACAATTTAAAGGGTTACAGTTTAAAGAGCAGAAGTTTAATGAGTTCCAGTCTGAAGTTTTGTAGTTTTAAGTGCTGCAGTTTAAAGTACTGAAGTTCAAATTTCTGCAATTTGAAGTCCTACAGTCTAAAGTGCAGCAGTTTAAAAGCATTCAGTTTGAAGTGCAGCACTTAAAAAGGTTGCACTTTAAGTGCTGAAGGTCAAAGTGCGGCAGTTTCAAGGTTTGCAGTTTGAAGTGCTCCAGTTTGAAATGCTGCAGTTCAAAGTGCAGAAATTTAAAGGGATGCAGTTTAAATTCTTCAGTTGAAGATGCAGCAGTTTAAAAGCTTGCAGTTTAAAATTCTGCAATTAAAAGTGCAGCATTTTAATTGGTTGCAGTTTGAAGTGTTACAGTTCGAATCAAGTTTAAATATCGAAAATTCTATTAAAAAATATAAAATTTAAATTATCAACCATTTTTTGATAGAAGTTACGGTTTTCAAACATTGAAAATGCAATTGATAAATGGATAGTTTAAATTTTTTATTCCATAATTTATTAGAGGATTACTTATTTTGAAACAGAAAAAAAACACTTCAATTATTCTGATCTTGACCAATTTTTTACTTAGTTCTAAGGCTACTTAAAATTAGTAATTAAAAAAATTTACATTAGCATAATTAAAAGCTGTACTTTTTTACTTAAAATAATTGTGTGCAAAAGAAGCAATAAAGGATATGTTTGAGATTATTTTTTTATAAATTTTACATAAGTGTTGCATTAACCAAATTCAACAAAAAGTAATATATTTGTCGATTTTCCAAAAAATTCTAACTTGAATAAATATGATTTTTTCTAAAATATGATTTTATGTCCCTTATATTTTGTATCGAAATTGTACATGAATGTTCAAAATAAAAATTTAAAAAAATCAGGATAAATAAAAATAAAAACACTTCCCACTCTTAAATGTCTCCATTCTTTAGAGAATGTGTTGTCCAAATTTGTTCGTTGGATCCGTAGCTTTTTTTAATTTCCAATAAATTCCTCGATGAATATAAAAAAATTCCAATAAATTCTGCACACATGGAAATAGAAAAAATTTTAATTTTCAGAAAATTTAAAAGCTTTCAACCCCATTGTGGTGTGTAAAAGTGATGTCCAAAATAGGTTGACAAAAAATAATGGGTTATTCTGATAGAATACTAAGACTTTCGTGGAGTTATTTGTCTTGATAAACTAGAAAAATTAATGAAAAAATCAGCTTACTGAAAGTCATGTAACAATGGGGGAGAGGGGGGGGGGTTGTCTTTTGTTACGGTAGCATTATAAGGAGGAAGAATATTTCAGGATATTTCGTATTGAAAATAATTGAAATGTGGGTTAAAAATTGATTGATATTGATAATATTGATTTACGTAATGCGATTGAGAAGATAAATGACTAAAGAAAAATGACGTCAAATTTGTTTAGTGTCAAACATTTATGTCATATCTTAAAAATAATTAAATTGCTTTCGATTTTCGTATTGCTCAAAATGAATCAACTGTATTTCAATTATGTTTCAGAGTCTGTTGACAGCGTCCAATTACCTCAGCAATACATCATCCTCTTATTCTATAAACCATTACATTGACCGCGGGAATTGCGCGAATACAATTTCATATTACTACAAAGAAAATAACGGCTATCGCTAAAAAGTAACGGATCGTCTATACTGTAACCGAAAATGAAACGGTTCAAAGTATAGTTACAGTTTCCAGCCGAATCGGCAATCTAATCCAATGTGTTTCGAATTTTAGGTACCGTTCGGATCTTCAAAGCGAAGGTATTGTACGAAATTCGTCATAATGTTTCTAGAATTGTTGCCCACTCAAAAGGCACATACACCGTACGATTTGTTAACACCATAGGTCCGCAAAGTCAGGTAAAGAGCTAAAGAGACAGAATTTGTCTGGTGGGAGTCAGTTCTGTTATAGTAGGCCACGAAGCAGCACTCGCGTTCCTGGTTGCATGCTCGCGACTCTCTCTTCGCTGCTGTATAAGGTCTGTCTAAGTCTTGAGTTGAGTTTAACTCCAACCAATCCCTTGTTTAACACTCAACATTTCTTTTTTCTACCAAAAAAAAGAGGATTCATCAACTCAAAATTCGTCGTTTTCTACTCACGACGAATTTTGTGTTCTAAACAAGGTGTTCTCCAGTTCGGATTTGTTCACCACTGAAAACTGGAAAAGAAACTCTACGCCAAAGAAAAGCTGCTGACAGATCTGGAATTGAATAAAAAAGAAAAGATCAAGAGAAATCAAAATTCGAAGCCGAAGAAGTTGAAAAGTTTGGGAGAAAGTTTCTGTAGAAATATCGAAAACATTGATGACTTGACGTGCTGCAAAACCTATTTATGATAAATAGTAATTAATTCGAAAGTCCATTGATGGCCAGTTAATCCGCGAGTTACAGACAGACTCCACGAGGTGTTTTTGATAGATGAAGGAAGTAATTAGGTTCGCGGAGAAGACATCGTTGTCGAATGCATTGCGGAGAAGGTGCTGCTGATAATCAAAAGATTTATAGGAAGCTGTTGTCGGTAGCTTTGCGTGCAGGTGTAGGAGAAAGTGTCATATGCCTCGGTTTGTGCCGATCATCTCTGACTTCCTGGAGTCAGCAGAATCGGGTTTTTAGTTTTTCGGAAAATGATGGAATTTTGAATGCAATCTTCCGTCCCGGATTTGGAGCGTTCAGAGTCGTGAGATGATCGGGAAACTGCTCCTGGGTCTTTGGATTATTCAATGGATCAACCTCTTCGGTAAATTCTTTTTCTTTTTTATCAACACCGAAGAAAAACTTTCTTATCACCATAACAAATATTTTTCAATTCGAATTTTTAGTAAACAGAAAGTCTTTCTTTGACTGTAGGTATACAGCAAAGAATATTCCAAAACATTTGTCTGACAAATTTATAAGTCGAACAATAATATTGCAGAATGTAGACAGATGTAGAGGACGTTTATCTTACTTTATTCTCACGACCGAAGAACATATATTGTATTTAAATAATTTATCTGAATCTAATCAAACACAAAGAAAGTCCACTAAAATTAAGTTAATTCACTGAAAAACATGTTTAATACGGACACTGAAACGATTTAGTTGTTATGGAAGCAATCATTTCTTTTGTTATCCCAAAAAATGTTGCTTCTTTTAGAAAAACTTAACGAACATTTTATTGAAGTAAAAAATCCCTATGTTAAGACAACAAATTAATGTTATTGCTTCCATATCGACCTATTTGTTTTAATAGAAACAAAATTTTTTATCGTTTTGAAGCTTACATCTCCGTTTCAGTTAATTCGTCTACATTGTACTTTTTTCAATTCAACTGAACTGAATTTAAAAGTAATGCGTCTAAATATAAATTGAATTCAAGTTTCAAATAAGAAAAGTTTTCCTTTTAAATAATGTTCTAGATTCTTTATTTTCATACAGAAAAGTGATTTCTCCAGAAAAAACATAGCTCTTTCTTTATTTAGGTTCTTATTTTCACATCAAAAGTTCATTATCAAGTTCTTATATACATACATAAAGAATAAAGAATGGCTATGGAAAATTGAATCGACTAAAACAGGTCATTTTACTTTTTATCGCTGAAGGAAAATCTGTAATTAAATTCTTTTCTTCGGTTGGAATATAATAAAAATAATAAAAATGGAACTATATGATGAAGTTGCTAAGCCATTAGTATGAATCAAATACATTCTTTTAGACTTCGGTTTAAATAAAATTTCATTCATTCATTTAATATGTGTCATAGTTTGAATTTATTTCATATTTCATTATCCTCCTATTATTTACTTAAGTCGAAAAAAATGTTTTTAGGATTTCATTTTTTTTTTAAATATTTGTTTGTGTTGTATTGTTATTTTGTCTTATTGCTCACCAATATTTGCCGATTTATGGCCTCTGCTTTTGAAGAAGTTGATTTTGAGCATGTCTAAATTATTTGCAAACTAAAACTAATATCAAATAATAATGTTATGATATTAAATTTAAATTTCATATAGGTGAACTGAAGTTTATTAATATTTTAATCGATGTAATAATTTTTTCATGTTGCAACTTGAAATCTTTGCCGTAATTTGGAACAAATAGAGCATAAATAATTTATTTAATTAATTTATTGCAAAGGACGAATATCGAATATTTAGTTTGAAGATGATTTTAAAGAATATACTATTATTGTGCAACTCCCTTAAACATTCCTCATTTGAGTAAATAGGTTTCATGGTCGAAATACTTAGGAAGATTTTCCTAATTTAAAACATTCTTTTGCAATAAGAACTCTAAGTGTATTTGCATGTTCTGTAATACAAGGATTATGTTGGGTCAGTGTGTATGTAGATTGAGAAGACATCGATGCGGGTAACTGTACAAGTAGTGAAAGCGATACTTACTGACACATTATTTATATAATTTCTTTATTTATGAGTTATATATGTCATGCTAAAATTTATACTCAAGATTATTTTTAAACAATAAAAATTATCTCATCAAATTCCTAATATTCTAAACGTTAATGTTTACTATATAGGGGTAATTATTAGTGTCGTTTAATTTTTTAACTGCTATCCTCTAACAGCAAAACGAGCACTTTAATAAAGGAGAATTTTGTGAAGGATATTTCTATGGCGGTAATTATCGTTTTTCGCGACCAACAATAAACAATAATTATCTTTTATAGATTTTTTTGTAATGAATTAGCTAAAATCTTACCTCTGTCAAAGTGACCTTCTACCCACATTTATATTTTTTTGTTTTAGATTACGCAAATTTCTGACATCCATCTTCCACATTTATAATAGTTAAGTCGATGCAA
This sequence comes from Belonocnema kinseyi, assembly GCF_010883055.1. Classification (NCBI taxonomy): domain Eukaryota; kingdom Metazoa; phylum Arthropoda; class Insecta; order Hymenoptera; family Cynipidae; genus Belonocnema; species Belonocnema kinseyi. The sequence continues at coordinate 69,712,363 of NC_046663.1, forward strand.
TCTAAATGCATTCTAATTTTTAAGTGCACTTTCAAATCTTATAAATTATCATCAGCGAATAATATTTTTCGATTAAGCATTTAAATTCTATGCAGGAATGCGATTGGGATCAACGACTTTCAATTTAACCTAATAATAAAATATGTGCCGATAAGACTCTCTGTATAAATTTCAATAAAAAGGGGTAATTATTTTTCAATTTTATGTATATTCCACATTGCAATTGCAGACAAAAAAACAAATTAACATTACAGCCTGTAGATTGCGCTGTGAGCAAGTATTTAATTCCTAAATCTTTACATTATATTGCGAGACACACTTTATAAACTAGTTGGAAAAAAATGTAAAAATTGGAAGATTTTCAAATTTCAAATAATATTTTGCTTTTTAAACAACCTTAAATTTAATCGCCTTTAATTCGTTTTACATTCAAATTTATATCTTTAAAAATTGCCGTGCTCTCAAAATTGAAGAGACATCAAATTTAAATTCTGTAATTTTTTATAATTGGTGATCAACTACAAAAGTATTTGTTTTCTAATGATCCAAAATAAAAATACTGAAACAAAGTAATATCTTCAACTCTTCAATCTTAAATCAAAATATGGAGGATTAAATTCGAGTATTTCAATTTAATTCAGTTCGAAAATGTATGAGTTTATTATCAGCTACTTTAAAACCATTATAAAGAAATTTCCCTATTACAAAATTTGTTTCATGTTTTGCTATTATGATTCAAACGTAAGATAATTATTTTTTTATGAAAGACACTCTTTTAAATGTAATTATTGTGGTCGAGTGTTGCAGCATTTTTAACGGGTTATTCTCGTGAGGATTTCATACTGATTGTGAGAAATCTTTAGTGCTGTTATAAAAAGTCATAATAAGAACCCTGCGATATTAGGGATCTATTGGACTGACAAAGAGTACACGCACAAATGTATCACAGGAGTATATTAGTTTTATTAAAAATTATGATTTCATTCAATTTTCGTATTTCTATGTTCAAGTTTTAAAGTATTACATTACTAATTAACCAATTCAAACTTCAAAGCTAATAACTTCTAATAATTTAAAAAATTCAAGTTATAACCACTGATGAAAAACCTATTAAACATAAATAACTCAGATAATATGATACGGATAAAAACTAGTTCTACGGAACGTAGAAAGTCAGGAAAAGAGTAACGTTATTAAAATTTCAAATAATAGCTTAAAATTTGTAATGCATTTTTAAGATTTGTATCTATATACAACAGATTCCTGTTCCTTCTACTCATTCTTTTAATTGCAGTATAGTAGCATTATCATTTGTAATTGAATTTCTCTAAACAAACTTGTGTAATAAATATCTTCCGATTAGAAAGAGTAAGAACTCAGGTACAAGTTCACTGAATTAGACTCAGACGATTGCTATAAAAGCAAAACAATTTTTTTAGAATATGACTGAAGTGATTTCCAAGTGAGTTCCTCGGGAATTTCTAACTTGTCACAAACCGATACTTTCTCCCATGAGGTCTGTTTATACATTTCGTACTTCTTGTTTCACACAAAAACTTCCAAATTTTTACACCTGAAAGTTTGCAATTCTTAATGCATCTTACACTGGTTGCTTTTCATTCTGGAAACCTTAATGTTCTATTCGTTAAGTACTTCGAATTCTGAGTTTTTTCAAAATTAAATGTGTTCAATTTTAATCGTTAAAGAATTATGTCAAGAGCCAATCTTAAATTGTTCTAAATTTCAAGACTAAAAAAATAAACATAAGTCAATTTTATAATTCTATTCGAGTTTTTTCGATTTAAACTTTGAAAAACAGAAAAAGTGTGTGACTATTTTAAATGTTTCTAAATTTTTAAATGCTTTACATTCTTGAATAAAACAAGCATTTGTTGAAATTTTAATCCAAAAATGTAATCGCCCAAATTGAAATCCTTTTATTTTAAAATCATACCTATATGTTTTAAAAATGTAATACTACATCGATTCAATTTTTTAATTTTTCAAAATACGAATCGCTTTACGTTGCGTGCATTACATATGAACGCCTTTAATTGAATGCTTGAAATTCAGACATGTTGAATGTATCAGATTGAAAAACTTCAAATATTTATTACCTTCGATTGAAATTGCTTCAGAATTTAATTGTTCAAATTTTGGATTTTACAAAATAGATCAATTAAATCATAAAAAATGTGTTCAAACATTATGAACTAGTACTGTTATGTCATAAAAGGTTCAAAAATAGCTCAATCAGTTCGTCTCAAGGACGCGGACAAATACGTTAAATATCGTATTGCTGTATTTCAAATATGAAAAAAGTGTTTCTCATATGAACAAGGTACTTTTTTGTTCTATAAATGCAAAAAAAAACTACTCTTAAATAGACGATCTATTTCAAAATTCTATAAGTCCTATGGATATGAGGGCTGATCGCTTTTGATTTAATATATATTTTGTAACTTTAGTGAAATCAGAACTTTTCCTTTCTAAATTAAAATACATTAAAATAATAATGTCAAACTTGAATCACTCAATTTGAATAGTTTAAACATAGAATTTCTGGAATTTGTAACTACTCGCAAACAAATATAATACTTTCTCCTTAGAGTTATGTACACATTAAATGTTTTCCATTTCGCAGACAAAACCTCTCATGGTCCGAGAACATTCGAAGAAAGCAAACGAGATTTTTTCTAGGCATAAAAGAATACAGATTTGCGTGTACTTTAAATTAGACATTACACTATTGTTACCACACAGAGGTAACAATTATCTGCATTTTTGTTTCCATTGGTGTTCTCAAGATTCCATTGTAGGTGAAATGAATTACATGGAAAGTAAATGCAGTCGTTGAAACTTAATGAAATAAATAAATAAACCTCAATGAAAGTAAGCTTGAGTTGAATAGAAGGTTGAAAGGCTTGTTTTGGAAGTTTGAAAAACATTTGAAGATGTTCTTGTAACTTTCGCGGTTTTTAAATTAAATGAGTGTGAATCAAGGATATTAGCTATATGAATGAGTTCTGTATTTATAAACTTAGTCGAATACAAAAAAGAGGACCTAAATAATTCAATAAATTTAAATTGACTCTCTGAATTAAGAATTTGTTTTTTTGCTTTAGGCAACAAAATTAAGAAAACCTTCTTCTAAAATTCATTTATTTAAAACAAAAAACTTTTTTTTTTAACAAATGAAAATCGTTGAAATCACCCGTATTTGGTTAAAAAATCTAAGTTTTAGAAGGAATTGAAAAAATAGCAAATAAAAATGTTTATCTACCTTTCCCCTGTTAACAGTTGCATTTTAACCATTATAAATTGTTTAAACAATGAATATACAACTAAAATGAGATAATTCACTCTTCACATTCATAAATTTGGCCAAGGCATTCAGAAAACACCATTAATTCGCGTCATTACATGATAGAAGATAATGAATTGTTTAAACAATATTAAACATCTTGGAAAAAATAATACTCAAGGCAAAATTTTGATACTTTTTAAAAAACAAGCAAAAAGTACGATTTTTTCAGCTTTTTCTGTTAAAAAGTTGGATTTAAGCAACAATAAATTGTTCATGCAATAAGAAAACTGTTAAAATATAGAAACATACGCTCTAAAGTCATTGAATAGACCATAGTATTAATAAAATACCCTACTCTCTAAATCTGAATCAATGAAATTTCACTGATTCAAATAGCTAGAAATGGGTCACTGATAATCAGTGAAAGGTTACTTATTAAATCAGTGAAATAACCACTTTTGAGGCTTGGGAGCACTGCACCGTGTCAATTCAGCAATCATAATACAAGAATATTTAAGTACATTCAATAAAAAAATCATAGTTAAAATTTAAAACCCTTAAATATCATCAAATGTTTCAAAAGGTGAAAAGTTTCGATGCTTTTAAATGACAAACAACCTCACATATTATACTTTAATTTCAAGATTAGACTTTCAAGTACAAACTCGTTAATTAAGTACTTCCTATACGAGTTAGAATATATTTATCCTGCATTTATTTCAGCAGACTAACAGCCCGAAAATTAAAAAATTTATTTCATTAAGGAATACTTCTTGCTACTTAAGTAAAAGAGTAACAACAACGCTTAACTTAAAAATTTAGAGGTTATGCTTCACACGATTTACTCTGGTGTTACTAAACTGATTAGCGAATAAGTCCGAACTCACTGATTAATCAGTGAAATGTCTACTATTTCAATCAGTGAATTTTTCACTGGTTCATATTTAGAGATTAAACTCGCGATATTCTATGGAAATAAACTGGTTCAATTGAATCAGAAATGGTTTAAATAATTAAATATTAACTAAAAAATACATCAAGTCTTTTAATTTATTCGTCCATAAGGATCTATGAAGAAAAATGAGAAAACAGTAATATTTAAGGGCAATATTTCGAAAGTAGAGCCTATACTTAAACTTTAAGTAGTCTATTTTTTTTGAAAATTTTTTTCTTGGCACTTACTTCGGCCGTCCCTTCAATAATTTTTAAAATTTCCTATTTAAACATATTTAATTTAATTTCGCATTTTTTGGAAGTATCGCATTATCTATTTTAAAACGTTTGAAAGGAGAGGAATCTCTAATTTGAAACGTTTTCAAGTAGGTAATTTGATAGTTCCAAGCACTGCGAAATAATTTTCTTTTCTACGTTAAAATAATTTATTTTAGGATTGTGTATCGCGTGAATAGGGGAGATTAGTCCTAAGTCGGCGCAGTAAGAGTTTTTGTCGAAAACAGAGGGTAAACAGGATTTAATGGCGCTTTAATGTCTTTTGTCAGGTACCGCGATCTTTCATCAATAATTCTATGTCGTTCGGATGATTCCGAGCAGTGTGAAATGATTTTTGCTATTATTCAAAACGGTGGTCCTACGCCGGCACCCCCTTGCCCTGAGCCCCCAATGCGCGACGAAGCTCAATGGGATCACACCTTCATTTCTTGCGTTTAAAATTACGGCCCATAACTACAAGAAAATAGAATCAGCAAAAAGTCAATGAGAAAACACAGACAATAAAAGGACACCTACCGCAGACAAGCAACATGCAATCAAAACACAACCAAACTAAATAAAACCAACATGAGACGAGTGACATGGAATTGAAACAACGAAATAAAATGATAGACAAAGTTTGGTGTCGAATCAGGACCACTGCGAACGTTTACAAATTTCATGCTATTACGCACACGAAACAAATCCAAATGAAAAATCGACTTTATCAGGCGAAAGCACGAAGAACAAAAAAACCAACGGACTTAATCGATTAAACTTTTCATAACATTTACACACCTGTAGCTGCTTCACAAGAATAGAAGAAAATTGAATTCCGTTCGCACAAAAAAGTGCCGACTTAGGAACACTCTCGCCTACTATTAAAAATCGCTGCTGACATTGAAACAGACATTGACGTTGAAAAAAGGATCGAGGAACTTTAAAACAATAGCTTTAAAGCCTATTCAATTTCGCATCTTATTGTCCATAACAGTAATATTTCTGACCTTTCGAAAAGAATATAAAACGTGATAAGCATTTTTTTTTCAATGCAAGAATTTCTCGAATTTTGTACCTTGATCATCGATCTTGCGGGCGACAGTGGCAATCACAGACTGTAACTTGACATTTGCGACATGGGCATTTTTAGTCATATCTCGAGAACAAGTTTATATTTTTTAAGTTTTATTCTTTAAATGAAAGATAAGGCCATGAAGATTGTGTGGTAAAAATTTCATATTTTTCCTATATATTTTCTAGGTCATGCCGCAAGTTGAAGTCGAGGTACTAAATTCGAGAAATTCTTGTATTGTTTTTTTAAATTCTCACTTGGTATATTATTTTCAAACTGTTAAATCTATCTCTATAAGAGCTAATTCAACGCTGGATTAAATAAACTTTCAAACAGTTAAAAAAAAAGTTTTTTGCTTTTTTAACGAGTAATCACATTTCAAAGTCAGCAGTGAGTTTTAATAGTACTCGCACTGGTCGTACTGACAAGGTAGTGTAGTCCGGACTATAAAATCAGGCTTCCTCCTCTCCAGTAAACTTTCATTTACTTATTTTCAAATTAATCACGCAGGATTTATAACATGTAAAGAAGAGAAAAAGCAGAATTTCTAATGGGTGACCTCTGCCTTTCAATAACTGTCATTTCGCGGTCCACATGCCGATCAAGTTTTAACTCTTGAGCGAGGTCAGTTTGATTATCGTAATAGAGTAAACGGCCACCGTGAGAGTTAGTTAGGGGGAGATTACTCTGGAATTTTCACGTCCTCTTTGCTTTCAGCAATTTTGAGATCAGCAAATATTAAAAAAAAATATCATGCATCAAAAGTTAATCTCTTTTGCTGGAGATATAAAAAAATTTTCGGTTGATATCCGAAAAATGTTTTTTTTTAATAATTTATTTTTGAACTAAGTAGTTTTAACTGCACTGTAAAAAGTTTTATGTAATTTTACCACAAAGATCATACGACCTAAAAATACCAGTGATTACTGTGGGAAATTTACCAAAATTAGGTAGAAATAACACGATAGTGTAAAATCGCACACAGATGGTAAAAAGCAGTTTTGGAGAATGGAATTTTAAATTCGCCTTTTGAAATTACAGTGACACTATAAAACGCCGCATGTAAAAGTTTGCGCATGCGCAATGACCAGCCCCGGTATTTTGAATCGCTTGATGTATGTTTTAATTAAATCGAATCGGAAGAATAATAAGATATATAAATAAAAGGAGTCATGTTTTTATTAGGCAGAAAAAAAAAATTTCGTTTTGTTTCGATTACAAAACAAATACGCATAAAACAAGGTTATTATCAGTGGGCGAAAAAGGGGCATCCTAATTTATATCAACTGCTGTCTAAGCAGGTATAACCTTCGAAATTATTTTTTTTCGCAAGCATGCTAAACATGCGAATAAATTTATTTAAGTAAAACACATTGCGCGTTGCCTTTGTGATGCGCTCAACCCAGCACAATCCACGATTTCAATTCTAAAATATATCCGAATGCAGCTAAAATTTTGCACAATTTGCACTGAATTTACTCGCAGGCCCCGCAGGTTATCAAAAGCCATCAAGCGTTCAACAGCGGAATTACAAGGATTATGGAATTTTACATCGCTGCTGTAAAACGTATTACACTCGTCGTGTGAAATTACACTAATCCTTGGAAGCTTACATAAACGTTGTGAAATTACATTTTTAATTCAGTTATACTTTAGTGTAAAATTCCCAAAAAAATCATTGGTATTTTTATCTCCTATGATTGTTGTGGGAAAATTACACGTTCATTGTAAATTTCATTCGTTTATGGTAAAATTCCTTTAACAATCACTGTCAATGCAAAAGAAACGTGTAATTTTCCCAGAACAATCATAGGAAAAAGTTACAGAATGAAATGTAATTTTCAGCAATATTTTTTACAGTGTGGTTACCAAATTGTTAAATTTTCAAGCCAAAAAGATGAATTTTCGACCAGAATATATAAATAATGTAATAGTTTATATTTAGATCAAAAGAGATATTTCGGGTTTCACTCGTGTAAAAAACTACGAATTGTTTGCCGACGTTTCGTGAAAATTGCAGTTCACATCTTCAGGGCTGACCTGAAACTGAGGTATCAGGTCATAATGTTCTTAGGTATACTTTCTACGATGCCTGTGATTGGACAGAGCGCCCCACCGTGGGGACTGGTCGAACTTGATTGGCCAATCAAGTCCTTTTTAAAAAATCCGGGAGAACGGAAAGCCAAATCGGATTGGTATTATATCCATTGTCCCTATTGTTGTTATTAGGGTGTTTTAAGATTTCGATTGCTTCTCTATGTTTTCTTGGAAATTTGTTGTGTGCTTTTGCAATGATTGTTGTTTCATCAAATAAAATGTTATGACCTGTTTCAATATGATGTTCAGCTAGTGCTGATTGCGTGAAGTGTTTTAGCCTGACTTTACTTTCATGTTCCTTCATACGTTGACTCGCCGCTCTCCCGGTTTCTCCAATATAAACTTTGCCACAAGAACAAGGGATTTTATATACTCCTGGATCACTGAAGGGTGTCTTCTTATCTTTAGGGTTATTTAGTAGGTGTCCTATTTTCGCAGGTGGTTTAAATACGGTTTGGATGTTGTGTTTGTTGAGAATTCTTCCTATTTGTTCTGTGACACCTTGGATGTAGGGTAGAGTGGTGGTCATTTTTCTCTCTCTTTCTTTCGTAGGTTGTGTTGACTTGTTTTTTTGAGTGTGTTTTCTTATTGATTTATCAATTTGTTTGTTTGTGTAATCGTTCTGTATTAGGATTTGTTTAACGTTTTGTAATTCCTTTTGTAAGTTATCTTTGTCTGTTATGGAGACAGTTCTGTATATAAGGGAGTTCATGACCCATTGTTTTTGAGATGGGTGATGGTGGGAGGGGGCATGTAGGTATCTGTTTGTATGCGTGGGTTTTCTGTAAACTTCATGTCCTAATGTGTTATCAGATTTTTTGTAAGCTAATACGTCCAAGAAAGGCAATTTTCCGTTTTGTTCTATTTCCATGGTGAACTGGACCTAAGGATGTAATTGATTGATAAAATCGAAAAACTTATTTAGTTCATCTCGTCCATGTCGCCAGATGACAAATGTGTCATCAACGTAACGGAACCAGAATTCTGGTTTAAGTTTGGCTTGGTTAAAGATTTTAGTTTCTAGATCTTCCATAAAAACATTGGCTATTACAGGTGAGATAGGGGATCCCATTGCTGCCCCTGAGGTTTGTTCGTAGAATTGGTTATTGAACGAGAAGTAAGTATTATTGAGACATTGTTCTATCAAAGGTATAAGCTCGGAAGGGAAATTTGTGAAAGATTTAATAATATTAATTGTATCCGAGATTAGCACTTTTGTAAAAAGAGATACTATGTCGAAACTCACTATGATGTCTTGGGGTTGAATGTGAATCTGTTGTATCTTTTTAATAAAGTCAAATGAGTTTTGGA
>NC_046663.1:69721458-69729803 GCF_010883055.1 Belonocnema kinseyi
TTAAGTTTTTTGTATGTATCGTCAGTTAGAAGGTCCATGATTTTGTTGTTATAGTCTTCTTTATTCATTATTACTGTTGTGTTGCCTTTGTCTGCGGGTAATGTTATAATATCTTTATTTTGATTGAGTTCTTTTTATCAAAAATCAAATAAAAAAGTATTTTAATCTGAAATCAAAGACAGTTGAATTCAATAAAAAAGATGAAGTTTTAATAAAACAGTTGAATTTTCTATGAAAAAGATAATTTTTCGACCGAGAAGATTAGTTTATTACCAAAAAAAGATGAACTTTTAACAAAATACATAAATTTTTGAATAGTTCATTTTTTAACAAAGTAGCTTAACTTTCAGAGCAATAGAATTTTTAACACAATGCATGATTTTTCATCTACATAAGCTCCATTTATATCAGTTTTCAGCCAAAAATGGAATATATTTACATTATTAGTTAAAAAAATTATCAGCCAAAAGAAAAAGAAGAATTTTTAACAAAACAGTTACGTTTTTCATGAAAAGGTCAATTTTCAACTAAAATTGTGGATCTTAAAAAAATTAATATCCAACAAAAGAGTTCAACTCAAAAGGTAATTTTTTTTCACTCAGAAGATGAATTAAAAAAAATGGAATGGTTAAATTTAAAAGCGGTTGAATTTTCAACTAAAAAAGATGCATTTTGAACCAAATAGTTAAATTTTCAACCAAAAAGATGAACAAAATACATGATTTTTCAAGCAGTTGGCTGAATTTTCATACCGAAAATATTCATTTTAAACAAAAAAGCATTTAAATTTCCAACAAAAAAGTAAATTTTCAACCAAATAGTAGTTGGATTTCCTATACAAATAATTGAATTTCTTCTACCGCCCCCCGAACGAAACAATTACATTTTTAACAAAGTAGTTAAAGTTTCAAACAAGCAGTTACATATTCCACCGGAAAAGACGAATTTTCAAAAAAAAAGCTGAACCCTCTTCAGAAATTTGTTTTTACGAAAAAAAGATGAATTCCCAAAACAAAATAAACTTTCTACAAAGGAAAAGAGTTAAATTTTCGACAAAAATGTTTGTTATTTTCTGACCAGTGAATTGAACTTTCTATACTAAACTAGTTGATTTAACCCAAAAATATGAACATTCAACAAAATAGCTGAATCCTCTATCAAACCAAGAAAAAAAGTATCTACTAAATTGTTGAATTTTGAAACCAAAAAGACGAGTTTCCTACAAAACGGTTGCATTTTCAAACCGAAAATATGATTTATCACAAAAAAAACTTTTCCGTCAAATAAAATAGTTGAGTTTTTAACAAAATATAGGAATTATTAAATAGATTTAGAAGAATTCTCAACGAAAAATGTAAGAATTGATATGATTTCAACCAAAAAAGGCTAATTTGATATCAAGCACATTTAAATTCAAACAAAAAAAGATACATTTTCAACAAAATAGCTGAATCGTCAACCAAATCAGCTTAATATTCTATCGAAATATTTGAATTTTTAACCAAAATAAATTTTATTTTCTCATCAAACGAGATCAATTTCAAAACAAATAAGTAGAATTTTGAAAGAGGAAAAAATATCCCACTGAATTGTTGCATTTCGAGGCCAAGAATACGTATTTTCTACAAAACAATGGAATTTTAAAATAAAAAATATGAATTTTCAACAAAAAAGTTAGTTTCCATCCAAATAAAATAGTGGAACTTCGATTAAAATGCATGAATTTTCAGCTAGAATAGAGGAATTCTGAACGAAAAATATAATAGTTGAAATTATATCAATAAAAAAATCTATTCGAAATCAATCACAGTTGAATTCAAGAAAATAAAAATGAATTTTCTGGAAAACAGATTATTTCTCAACTAAAAGAGATTAATTTTCTATCCATTACTGACCCATAAACCTTTCTTAATAGGAGATAATATAAAAAAAACACAAAGTATTTTCAAAGTAACTAAATTTAAATTTCCAAGTTACTGCAAAAATCGTAACTAAGTGACGTTAACAAGTTTCTTTAAAATAAAATCAACGAAGTTACCCAAAAAGTTACGAACAACGTAACTTTTCAGTATGTTAACAATACTCTTACTGCCCCTCCCTTACCAACTGCAGTTCTTAGAGTGACCCAACCCCCCTCAAATTGGTAACATTTTTTATTTACGGCCCCTAAGCTAATTATTTTGAAGAAGACAAGAAAAATTGCTGCGATTTATCTGAAATGTTGTGATCGTCCGCTAACGGGTAGTTTGTGCGGACAATGACAAATTGCGCAAGAACAAGAGATTTACGTGCACGAGATTCTTCATGTCACTGAGCCACAGCAAAATGTGCGTGAATAGTACCTTGGGTTCAGTCACCTTTCGCACTATAGGTTAGTGGAAACTGTGTCAGCAACCGATTTTGAAATCACTACCAGTTGGTCCTTCCTGAGTCTTCTTCTTTTTCCTGTTTTTCTATTACATGCTTCTTTTTATTCCACAGGCTTGTCTGTGTCAATAGGTCGTTCCCACCAAGTGCCAGACAAGATCACCTCGTCTATTTCTTATCATTGTTTGACATAATAAGAATTTCTGGGAAACAAAAAACATTAGCGGATGTACTTAAGTACATCAGCAACAAACAATATCCTCTATCGCAAAACGGGGCTTCGTGTGTTATGCTAGTTAAAGCAGCACACCTGGTTTTTATCAAGGAAAATCAATTACAAGTGATGAAATGGAAATTCTGGGTGTCCCGCTTTACCCAAACTGTCCAGCTTAGCCCCGTTTTAAGGTACTTGGACTACTCTGGAATAATAGATTTTCTATCTATCTTTTATCAGCACTTAGATCATGAGTTTCCATGATAAGTAAATTATTATTTGTATATATAGGAACATGAGTGGAGTTTAATTTGTAAAGGAACGAGAACATTGTGCGCGCTACTCGCACACTATCCACGAAGGTGAAATTAAATTCGATTATTTAAATGTGATTCGATCTTTCTATGAGGCCCAAGTCACCGTTTTTTGTGGACATATTTGTCACATAAATATATTAAATTATTTTTTTTATATCAAAATTTTATTTTTAAAGTTCAAGAGTAAGAAAAATGTTACATTTCTGTTGATGATGAAATTTAGCATAAGCGGTTAATATTTGCTAGCTCTATTAAAAAATGAGCTATTTTCTATTGAAAATATTTATGCATACATATTGATCCTCTAATATGACAAATTTCACTTCACAACTTCATACTTTAGAGGTTTTCCATATTTATCAAGATGAATACTTCAAAGAAAGAAAGACCGAAAATCTGGAATTTTTAGGTTATTTATATCAGTTCTCGCTCGAATCATTCTGTAAATATGACTTTGATCCGACGATTTTTCTTTCAAGACATTCACTTGATTAAAATTTCTAAATATTCGCTAATCGTGAATAGCGACTGAAAAATCTTTTTGGGTTAAAAATTCATTCCTTTTAGTTAAAACTCTTTTTTTTCGTTCAAACTTTAAGTATTTATTTTTGATAATTTCTCTATTTTTGTTGAAACTTTGTCTATTCTGCTAGAATATTAATCTTCTTAGTGACTTATTCACCTTTTTGGTTGAGAATCCAACTATTGGGATGAAAATTCCATTAAAAATTAAAGTATTTGGTATAAAATTTAGGTATCTTTTTTAGCAAAAGTTCAATTATTTTTGTAGAGAATGCATATTTTTAGATAGTATATTCAACTTTTTTTAAATTCTTCGCTATGATTTAAAAACTCAACAAATTATTTCAACTGAAAATGTAATAATAAAATTTTACATTGATAAAGCTTATAAGCTTTATCAATAGTTCTATTATGCACACAAGTGTAACATTCTTTGTCACTGTCCTTCAACTGAAACTAAATTCTCAATTAGATGTCAATTGGGCAACATTTCTTTCTTCGAGATTTTCAAATACAGCGTCGGCATTGAGGAAAAGCAATAACAGCGCTTTCGAAAATTTCGTGGCACACCTATTTTTTTTAGAGAAATATGATTCCATGATAGTTGAAATGTGGATGCGAGAAACCTGAGTCGAATAGATCATTTGGTCGTATTTTTAGATAGTTTCCTTATTTCATAGAAACTTCATGTCAATTAGTGAGATCCAAAACTATTTGATACAATTTTTTATGCTTAAAAATTTTCATGCATTTAAGGCTTCTGAACCAGGATGCCCTCAATTGAGGAATTTTTCTATGTCAAGCGTTTCTAAATTGAATGGGTTTCCAATCTTGTGGCTTTTAAACTAAACAACTTCAATGTAGAATTTTTGTTTCAAATTTAAAGCATAATTTTTCAAATCTTTGCATTGTATTTGGGAATTCTTCAAGTTTAAACGCTTCCGATTTGGCAAGCCTTAAATTTTAATTGCCTCAATTTTGAATTATTCCTATATGAATCTTTTCAAGTTTACAGTAGTTTTCAATTTTTTTTCATTAAAAATATATTCTAGTTATATTTTTAAAAAACTAATCATAAGTTTAAATTTACAGCATGTAACTGAAAATAATTATATGCAGCATAGGGTGGCCCAAAAATGCATTGGAATTTTTTTTCTGAATTTTCGTTCGTATCATCCCCCAAATTTGTTTGTATAAAAAAATGCCTTTATTTCTTTTTAAATTATATTTAAATGTTCCATCAACCCCATTAAATTAAACACGTATTCCCACAAGAAAAAATACGTTTCTGTCAATTTTATTCAGAATTGGGAACAGTAGATGAATCGAAATGAAATTCAACATTTCTCTTCACAATCAGCTATATAATACAAATAAATAATTACTTTTTAATTTATAATAATATTCTATTGGAATAATGCTAAAAAGTTCCGATTTTTTCAAAAATGTTTCACTTTTTGTTCACTTTTAAATTTGAATGAGTTAATAATTAATGTAATCAGAAAAAAAAGATTTGTTTAAACAGATTATCATTGTTTATATCTATCTACTCCTATATTAATGTTAGAGGTCTTTTCTGAAATTTATAAATTTTTGTCCACTTTTCAGTTACTAAGGTAATAGTTAATAAGAATTAATAAAATTAATTGTTCAAACAATTTATTATTGTTTATAATTACCTTCTCTTAGATAAGTGCTAGAAGGTTGGGATTTTTCTAAGCATTTTAAGGTAGGTTGTTTGTATCGACATTTCGTTACCCGTAACCATGGGAAATTTTTAACTCTGATTCAGCTTTTTAGTTATGAAAGAATAAGAAATAAATATTAGAGAGGATCATTTTTTAAACAATCTCTTTTTTGTGAATATGTTTTCTGAAGTTAAAAAGATCTTTGAAATATTCTTCAAACATTTTCTAGAGGTATCAGATTAAATGTAACTTTTCCCGAAAGTATAGTTATTAAGAGCCTTTTTGTTTCAATTAATGTTAATCTTTGTTATTTGTTCCTCAGTAAAAAAGTTAAAAAAAATCTAAAAATTTCAGAAAAACCCGCATCTTGCTACCATTACTCTTAAAGAAGATAGTTATAAACAATAATAAATTGTTAAAACATTCATGTTTGTTAATTTGAAATTATCATTACCTCACTTTTAATGAAAAGTTGGGAAAAATTAGAAAAATTTAGAAAAAACTGAAACTTTCTAGCATTATTCTAAGAGAATATTATTAAAAATAATAATAAATTATTCAAAGAATTAAGTTTGTTAAATTGAATTATTTATTATTATCTCACTCTAATTAAAAAGTGGACAGAAAGTGGAACATTTTAGAAAAACCTGCAATTTTATAGTATTATTCTAAGAAAAGATTAGTCTAAATAACAATAATTAACGTTAACAATTATTTTCTATTTAATTTATTTGACGATTGTCTCGCTCTATCTGAAAAAATAAAAAACAAGCTGAAAAATTCGGAAAAAAGCGCGACTTTCTAACTATATTCTAAGAGAATATTGCTAAAAACAAGGATAAATTGTTGAACAAAATTTTGAAACAACTAATTATCAGTAGAAAGTAGTATTTTAAATATTAAATATATATTAAAAAAGTAATTATTGATTCTTATTCTATGGATAATTCCCATAATACTGACGTTGCAGAATAAAATTTACGTAACCTCTAATATCTATACTATCTATCTCTAATATCTATCTATTATTATTATTGAAATCATGTTTACACAGGCTTAAGATGGTTACTGCCCAGCATGTCAAAGGCATTTTTTTGTTAGAGTTGGATTTTTATTTTATTATTTTGATATTTTTATTTATTTTGATATATTTTTATTATTTGATATTTTATATTTTATTATTTTATTATTTTATCAGTCACGGGCGAATTTTTAGAAATGCAATCAAGTGATCTGATGAGAACACTGTGCCCCGACATATTGGACAAAGCCTTTTTTTTACCCCATCATTGATGGACTGGGTTGCGGTCAAGTACACGATGGGGGGACCTACAGCTTAAGGTGGATTCCGAAACACCAGAACCTCGGTAAAGGTACATAGAAAAATTTCCACATGTACCGACTCAGCGAACAATAATTGAAGCCGTTTGTCAAAAAGTGTCCTAAATAGTGTTTTGGTTTTCGCGAAACCTATATTTTATAAGATTCAACTCCCGATATGAGAAAATGTTTGGGAATGGCTTACAGTGTCCTGGATCCTAAGTCGAGGAAATCTAAACGTTGAAAAGACCGGGTTGCATGAACCATTTCTATTTTATTTAGACGCTTGGCGCAACCTGACGCAACTCATACGCTGAGAGTACAGCCCTCATTTTATTTGTCACGCTTGGCTGAGCACCGCCTCTCATTCGGTCCTGAAGCTCTTCTCATCACGAAAGTACCGAGGACTTAAATTCTAGGAATATCGTAAACCCGGGGTTCGTATATCAGGAGTTGCGTGAATTCAATTCAAATTCGATGTTTTCGATTTTAAATACTTTGAAATATTAAAATTTGAATTTCGAAGCTTGCCAAATGCTGGCAATTAAATATATAAATAATGCTTGCTTTTATTTATTTCAAATTTTAAAATTCATTCTCGAAAGGCTTTCAAGTTCTAACGCCTTACATTTTTAATCTTTTCAATCTTACACAATTTTCAGTTTAAATTCCGAACGATTTCAAATTTTGATTCCATTACTTTTTACAGTTTTCAAAAAGCAATCACTTGAAATTCGTAATTGTGATATTATTATAAACCATAATGCTTTAAAATTTGATGCATAAAATTTTAAGTTTCATAAAGCTTAAAGTTTCATTACTGGAAGGAGAAAGGCCATCAAGGTGAAGAAAAAGTTAGTGTGTACAAAAGCGAGATTGCGTTTTTCGCTTTCCAATGACAACATTCGAGTGTCGAAACGAAGAAGCGATCGGTAAATCGCATTTCGTTTATAAATGCGTGTACGCACATTAAACTAAATCAATACCGAAAAAAACGGATATAGGCATAGACCAACCTACTTAATTACAAACCATATATACATAAGTACATTTATAAATATGTATGTCTACACCTAATTATTCGTGTTAATTGTATATGTATACATGTATGATCCTATACATCTATGTAGATGCATTTGTAATTTTCTCTAGAGGTGACATGTATGCGCGAAAATGTTAAGAACCTTCGGAAGTTGCTCGCAACTATGTCGAGTAATTATCCCTTCTGTGAAAATCTTGTTTTATTCGAGGCCTCTATTATACTAACTTCTTGCGCAAGAAGTTTAAGTAGTTTATCGTGCATATATAGCAGTGATTTTAGGATCGTTAATATTTTTTTATTGCAGCGTAATTTAGCAAGAAAATTTATTGTTTGAAAAGTGGAATTCAAGACCGTCCATATGTTATTCAATTTTTTATTCTTAACTAACTCCTTACCGTTAAGTATATTTTAAATGGGTACTATTTATTAAATTAATTATGTAAGTCATTAAATAATCAATATTCTTATGTAGATAAGAATAAAATGTAGCTGATATATAGTTAGGTGCCTTCAATATTTAATTCCCTAACATTGCGGTGTTTTAGTATTTGAATGGTTTCAAATTTGAATCTTCCTCCAGTTTTCAACTTTTCCAAACATCAATACTTTGAATTTTTTATTCTATGAATTTAAATATCTTTCCTATTCGAATTTTTAAACACCACAGCGAAGTATTATGGGTGTATGAATTATAAATGTAGTTAATTGTGCTCATTCCATGAGCACTTTCCTTCCTCATGAGCGTCAAATAAATTTTCTTTCTCATAGAGAGAGGGCTTGCACTATGAACATTTTTTTTAACTGACAGTTTCAGTATTCCTGTATATGAACTATCTTATCTGACTTATTTCTATCTGATAAACATGCCATTTTAT
>NC_046663.1:69729903-69808136 GCF_010883055.1 Belonocnema kinseyi
TAATTTCAAGAAAGTTTTGCTCGCGTATAAACAGAGCAAAACATTTATTTTCAACTTCATAAATCAGTACACGGGCATTTGAAAATAATTTTTCAATGCTAAAGTACCTATGTAAGAAAGCAATAGGAGCTAAATATTCCACCTTGAAATTCTAATATTTCTATTACGAAAACGTTTAAATTCCACCCCTAAGAATTTTACTCGGATAATAAAATATTAAAAAAATTTTGAATGATATATTCTGTAATCGAAAAGTTAAAAAATTAATTTAAATAAATAAACGGTGAGATTATACCATTTATAGTTTGAAAGCTTAAGAACCCTACAGTCATCGAAGAATAAAGAAATTATTAAAATATTTTTAATTATATCAAATATTAAAATGAAAATTTCAAAATTTAAATTTGAAGTTGCAGAGATGTTCCAAGAAGCATCTATTTAAATCTTTGAAGTTAAACTTATAACTGTAAATAAACAGTAGAAAACTAAAAAATAATGAAGCAAAAAGAAAATAAAGCAAAATTAATAGAAATAAGAACTAAAATAAATCATTTAGGTATTTAACTAAGAAATTGTGCACACGTATGTGAATTGTGAAATTATTAGCAGATTATGTTTCGGAATCTCTTATCGTGTTGATGCAGACTGACTACAGACTTGGAAAAAGGGAAAATCATTTTAAAAAAAGCAAAAAAGAGACACATGACTACGTGATCGTAAATCATTTTCTAAGCAAAGCCATTGCAACTGAGTATACAACTGAGGTATAATCGGTGCTATACGTGCGGTAGAAACAACGTGAAACTGTTTTTTGCACATCACTCTTTGAGCAACCTTGATAAAAAGTAAAAGAGGTTCTTAATAAGTTCTTATAAGTTGAAAATAAGGAAACCCAACTTCTTTTGGTTCTTATTGACTGTTAAAGTCTAGCACGTAGAAACTACAGTTTTTCATTTAATATTTTTAAAACTTACGATAATAAAGGATGGCAATAGTAATGAAAAATTAGTCCTTGTATAACAAATTTTGTTCATTATAAGCACTTTTCTTGCTTTTAAAATAATAAATATGTATTTGGCATTAAATATAAAAATCGATTATTTTGTGAATTCGCTGACCGAGAAATTCATTTAGAGTTCCGTTGTTTTAATTATTCCGCTTTCATTGATCAAGTGGAATAGATACTCCTGACAATGAAAATAAAGGAGCAATAAATTGTACTTTTTCGAGTTTTAGTTTTCTTTATGTTTTTCTTTTTTGGTATGGTGATCGAGGCGAGACGGGATATCTGCTTTTCTCATAAGTTACATGGTATATCTGTAAGGTCTGCAAAATAATTTTTCGAAATATTTTCACGGTCTCATACTTATTTTTATCACAAATAAATATTTACATTAAACTCCTGTTAAAAATGTAATTGATATTGCTTAAAGATTATTACTTCACACAAAATAATATGAAAAATTACTTCTTTTATTGAAGAATAATAAGACATTAAATTGTCCTATCTCACCTCAGTATGGGTCTCGTTCCGCCCAAACCTGTGGCGAGACGGGGTAAAAGCTCTCATTTTAATTTTTTCTTTTATAATCGTAAATAATTGTTTTGTTACATTTAATTATTTGTGAAACTTATACATAAAGGTTTATGGTCTTTGAATAGCTTTTTACGCTGTAAAACTTCTTTACGGATAGCGAGTACCCTCAAATGGGACAATTTCAGACATGTGGGGTAAATTCAAACATTCCCAAATTGATAATTTAAATTAATTAAGGTGGTTTTAACCGCAGAAACTAAAACCATTAAAAGATAAGACTGATTTTAGATTCTAATTAAAACTATGTTAAGTAATTTAAACTATGAATTTAGGAATGTCCGAATTTACCCCATCCATGAATACTGAACCATTTTAGAGCCACAAATAAAGTTAATATTCCTTTCACTTATGCTCGATTTTTCTTTAAAATAAAAATAATCTCACAGTCCATAAAATACAAGACACAGTTTGACCTTTCATACAAAGCCATAAATTAATAGAAAGTACGATAAAATAAATTTCAATGATATAGTATCCGTAAATAAAATTGAGAACTGTAATAAAACTAAGAAAAAACGAATCAAACTTTTTTCTCATAAAGAATTTAGAAAAGGAACTTTTCTTCGCATGACAATATCTTGACTCATCCATGCAATCGTAATTCACACTATGAGGTAAAAAGTAAAATTGTATTCTGCCTGACTTTAAATGCGTACATTTATTTATGTTTATATTTTTTCTTTGTTGTCTTCTATTTTTGTGACTTTATCACTTTGTATCTGACAAAACGGTATCTGATCAGAATCATTCTAGCGAATCCGATACACTCTGCAGGGGCAATCCATGCACTACATTACCAATTTGAGGGATGGGTTGAGGGGAGAGGAAAAATAGCGGTTAGTAACAGGAGGAAGGGGTGATTGGAAGGAACGTTACGAACTGAGATAACATACAGTATGTTATCCGATGGTAAATTTTCACAAATTTTTGCGAAAGATGGCCCTGCAACAGTAAAGTTCAATTAAACTTAATAAATATGAAAAAAACTTTGATATTTCAGATAAAGAATTCCAATTTATATAATTTAATTTATATATAAATTAATTTAATTTAAATATTTTTTTCAAAAATTCAACGAATTGGTTTAAAGTTAAACTAAATCGTTACAAATTGAATTTTTTAGATGAAGATTCATCTATTTGGTTGAAAATTTGAATATTTTCTTGAAAATTCTTTTTCCTTTAAGAATAATCGTTTTATTTAAAAACTCATGTCTTTGGTTAAAAATTTAATTATGGTGTTGGAAATTCTTCTTTTTGGGTTAAAAATTCAACTATTTTGGTCAAAATGTTAGTTTTTTTTAAAATGGAATTGTTTGTTCCAAAATTAATTTATTTTGGTTCAGGATTCAACTATTTTGTTTGAAATTTTAATTTATTGGTTTAATCGAACGGTTTGGTAATTAAATTAAATTGTCTCTTGGTTGAACATTTCTGTTTTTGAATAGTTAAAAATGTTACCATTTAGTTAAAAATTAATTTTTATCGTTGAACGTTCAATAACTTGGTTGAAATCTTAACTAGTTTCTTACTAATTTATTTTATTTTTAAAATTCACCTATTTGATTAAATATTGATCGATTTTGTTGAAATTTATTTTTTTTCTGAAAAATTTTTTTTTTATCTAACAATGTAGCTATTCCGTTTTTGATTAAAAACGTATCTGTTATAGGTTGACAATTCAACTATTCGGTAAAAAAATTTATGTTTTTGTTAAAAATTCGTCCTTTTGGTTAAGTTGAACTGGTTAAAATATATATTTTTTTAATTCTTCATACTGAAAAATTAATTACTCAATTTTTCTCGAAAACTGATATTTCAAAGTTAAAAATTCACGTAGTTTGTTGCTAGTTCATGCTTTGAAGGAAAATTAATTTCTCAGGTTGGAAATATTCATCTTGTAAGTTAAAAGTTCAGCTTTTAGTTAAGGAAATGAAACTATTTTGTTAGAAATTTAATTTTTTTAAATTGTTAACATTTTTTAGTGGAAAATGCAACATTTTTATTGAAAATTTTTCTTTTTGGATTGAAAATTCTATGACTTTGGTAGACATTTAATCTTTTTTTGGTTCAAAATGAAACTGTTAGCAAGAAAATTAATCTGTGTTGGTTCAAGATTCAACTTATTTGTTGAAAATTTTATTTTGTTGGTGGAATTTAACTATTTTATATTTAAATTAAAATCTTTCTTGCTCAAAATATCGAATTTTAAATTTTTTGGTAGAAAATTTATTCTTTGTAAGTTGAAAATTCAACTGTTTAGAAAAGCAATTTTATTAAAAATTCATTTTTTTTGTTTGACTTCGACTGGTTGAAAATAATTTTTTTACATCAATTTTGTAAACTATTGCTGATTAATCCTTTGGTAGAAAATTAATTTTCTGAGTCAAACATTCATATTTTCAGGTTAGAAATTCAGCTTTTTGGTTAAATAAATCCAATTAATTTGTAGAAATTTTACTTATTTGATTAAAATGATGTGTTTTGATCTAAAATTCACATACATGGCTAAAAAGTCGTTATTTAAGTTTGAAATATCATCTTTATTGTTTGAAAATAATATTTTTTCTTAAAAATTGGCCTTTTTAGGTTCAAAATTTAACTTTCACCTCAAAAGTTCGTCCTTTTAGGTTGCCATTTTAACAATTTGGTTGAAAATTCAAATATGAGTAAAGTTAATATAAAGACATTTGATTCATTGAGTATGTTGCATCACCTAATCTCTAAATGAATTAGTGAAAAATTCACTGATTGAAATAGTAGTTAGACATTTCACTGGTTAATCAGTGATTTTAGATTTATTCACTAATCAGTTCTGTAACACCAGAGTAAATCATGTAAAGAATAACCTTTAAATTTTCAGTTCAGCGTTGTTGTTGCTCTTTTACTTACGTAGCAAGAAGAATTCCTTAATGAAATAACTTTTTTAATTTTCGGTCTGTAAGTTTGCTGAATTAACTGTGGGATAAATATACTATAACTCGTATAGGAAGTAATTAATTAACGGCTTTGTACATAACAGTCCAATCTTGAAATTAAAGTAATATGTGAGGTTGTTTGTCATTTAAAAGTATTGGAACTTTTCACATTTTTTAATATTTGGTCATATTTATGAGTTTTAAGTTTTTACTATGATTCTTTGATTGAAGGTACTAAAATATTATTTTATTATGATTATTAAATTGACATGGTGCACTGCTGCCAACCCTCAAAAGTGGATATTTCACTGAATCAATAAATAAACTTACACCGATTGTCAGTGACCTATTTCTAGCTATTTGAATCAGTGAAATTTCACTGATTCAGATTTAGAGAGTAGATACATACGTAGTCATTTACATATAATATTCGCTCACATATGGTTTTATTATTAATTTATATTATTAAGGCAAATCTATATTAAAATTAATGAACCAACCGAACAATTCAAAATTACAGATATGACCTAACTCGCCAAGAGGGCGTAATGTGACGTAAACAGCGGACTCACTATTCAGTTGAAACCTGGATTAATTATTAACTTACGCAGCTGCTGCTAGTCACTTTTGGTCCTGATGTACCTTTCTAGAATTTCATTTACAAGGCTTATGGTAGAAGTATCCTGTATATATTTTATAGCAAAGATAATTCGCTCATCAACCGAGCTTCTAGGTTCACTGCATCGTTATAATTTAAGACAATCTATTGCACTGTATTGCCGCAAATGACCATAACTACTATGCTTTGTCATGATAACTTATTTCTGTTACCATTTAGGAATTTTAGGAAACTGTAAATAATTCTTAAATACCGTTTCTGAGTGTTTAAAAATTTAGTGACTTTACTATAAAAGTGACTGAATTTGGTTTTCAGCAACCTAATTTCGTATATTTCAGGTTACACTGAAGTTTCGATTGAAGTACGATTTCGGGCATTGCTAGCCTTGACCTTGGCCCCATCGACCCAATCGAGCCCATCTGAACCTAAACAACCAGAGCCGTGTGAACCATTTCCTAATTTCATGCTTGATTGAACACCCTCTCTCGACCTAGAGGGGCTCCATTCTCAGTCCGACACCACCGCCGTAGCAATACTCGGAAGGCGTAAATCGAGCCTGCTTCAATTAAAACTCCAGTGTACTGTATAATTTAGTATCGGAAATGTGTCGGAATTTTCTGACCATTTCTATCAATGTACGTTAATTTCCTTGACAAAGGGCGGGGCGGGGCCAAGTACGGTTGCCAAAGAGGGGGAACGGGTGAAAAATAGCCTAAAATTGATCAAATAGTTTATGGACGGCCACAAAGGTATGCGTCCCTGTCAGATGGTATATCTGCATAAGAAGTACCTATAAAATAAAGGAAGAAAATTAGGTGTGTGCGTGAGAGAGAGAGAGAGAGAGAGAGATGCAGATCGTCACAAAATCAGCTGTAAGTTGTATTGTAACGGTATATACGAGACTACAATGCACTCACGAGGTAAGAGAATGAGGGAAGGGACGAGGTTACAATTTCTTTACAACGGGACCTCAAAGACACCTTCATTCTACCTATAAATAATGCGAAAGGAGTATGACAGCGTAATGTGTTACGCAAAATTATTCACGGAGGAGTGATTCGGAAAGGAATTAGCTTCTTATTGTCCAAGTATATTGTACGAAAAAAGGTCTTTTTACCGCATTAAGTAGGTGAAGCGCATTTTTTTCTAAAACAGTTTATCGAGAGATCTTGATGAAATTTCCAAATTTTATAGAAATGACTACCACGCATCCTGAAAATATTTTTGAAAGAGTTATGACTCTTCAAAAAAGCCCAATTTTTCAAAAAGAGGCTAAAAATCAAATTCTGGAATTTGTATCTGTACTTTGGAATCTGTTAACTTTACGAAAAAAGGTTCAACATGTTGATTAAAGTAGACGCAGTTTCGACTTATTCTAAAAAAACAATGACCTTGCCCTGATAGGTCATAAGGTATGGCCTTTCAAAGTTTACAACTTTTGATCCAATTTTCAGGACAAATTGTTCATGTTCATCTTTTTCAAACTAATTTTTCTACACCATTAACGTAGCTTTAACTACAAACGAAGTATTTTGAAAAAAACTGAACACGAATAATTTGCTCTGAAAAATTGCTCAAAAGTGGTCAAGTTTAAGAGACCATAACGGATGAACCATTGAAGCTAGGTCATTATTTTTTTATAATTATTCGAAATTGCTTCTACTTTAATTAATATTTAGAAAATATTTTCTTAAAATGAATAGGGTTTTCAGATTTTTTCTTTTTTTTGAAAAGAAGTCTGAGTTCTGTGAAGAATTATAACTCGGCGTCTATCAGAGAAAGAACGTTCCCTTTTTTAACTTTTTCATCATTTTTTGTAGTTTTATTTTGCTGTTCAAAAATATCTTCAGGACGCGTCGTTGTTATTTAAAAAGAATTTGTAATTTTTATCAGGATCCCTAAATAAATTGTTTTAGCAAAAGTGCGTTTTACCTATTAAATACGGTTATAACGTACCAGATACCCGTACTATTATTACTGTTTCTTTTAATAGATTTTCATTTATTTTTCTTAGGATGTCTCAATCGTATTTAGGAATCGTCTATATAGTACCTAAAGCTTTTAGGGGGAGGGAGTTGAGAAATGCTACGTATCATATTTTAAAATGTATATTAATAATTTTGGAACTAAAATAATATAAGTGGGTAGGAAGGAGTGAAAAAAAATATATTTTATAATCTGTTTTTGAGATACGTGCAAAAGTTGAGGTATACTAGCAGGTTTAAAAAATTATTTCAAATTTTGTATGTGTATTGTTTTTGATAACAATCCATTGATATTCTTAAAGCCTTAGTGAATTTAAAGAAATTTAAGGCAAATAAGAAAAATGTTACGAAATTCCTAAAAAATCAAGATGAATTTTTAAACAACCAAGTGAATCGGAAGCAATTTAAAACTATGGAAAATTCATTGAATTAAGGAATTTTAAAATGAATTTTTAAAAAATGCAATGGAATTCAAAAGCATTTAATTAAATGTCTAAGAATTCCATGGGAGTTGATAACAAAAGGACTAGAAAAAATTCATTTAATTAAGTAGAGTTGAGCGAATTAAAAAATTCAAGAAAATTCCTAAGAATTTACAAGAATTCGAGATATATTAATAAGAATGTAGGGTGATTTCCTTTGAGGTCTTTTGAAATCGTTTAAAACTGTTTAAAACTTTTGGAAATTTCGCAGAATCTTTGAAAGTACTGTAAAATATTTCAGAATATTTCAAGAGAATTAAGAAATAGGTTCCATAAAAGGTTAATAAGGTTATTTTTACGGAAAAATGTTTCCTTAATTTCCGCTTTATCCTGATTTTCCCTGGCCAAAAAAATTTCCTGACTTTTCCCTAATTTCCAGGTGAAAATTCGATCTATCCAAAAATAAAAGCCAAATCTCCTCAAGAATTTTTTCTACAATTTTGCTTGAAATTAGTTTGTAATTTTCGCCTGCGAAACAAAAATTAACTTTACTATAATTTCCAAAATGATGTAATTGAAGAAATGAAATTATTGGAAAATGAAAAACGCTTCTTGGTTATCAGGAAGTTCTGTTTATATGGTCAAGGTGAAAAAATATAAAACTTGTTCCCACGGTCATTCTCAAGCATTCTAAAAGCGCATATTATGTTGGCATCGAAGCACTAGTTTTTCGCCAGTAAAGGGAATTTTAACTAGGTCGTAAGTTCAAGACATATAATTTCGCAGGATTGACGGTTCTTCGACCTGCAAACCTCAGACTGATGACTGGTTCGATAATCTTTCTGAAATTTATGCAACCTCTGCCATTAAATCTTCTTTCGAGTCTTTTCAGCCTACTTCCCATTTTATTTCATCACGCATGAATTTTTAATTATTCCTAACATAGAGTAACTTATTGATTTTTTATATGATTTATTCTGAAATTGATGACTTAATTGTAACATATTTTTTACATATTCTTATAATCTTATGTTTAACGATTAGAAACTGGGAAAAATCCAAATTTTATTAAGAGTATTTCAAATGATTTAAAATTTAAATCTCTTCGAATCAGAATTTCGATTTTGATAACTTTTAAAGCACTCAGCACCGAATCTACTAAAAAAAGCTTCCAGTCAAAATGTCTAATTGTCATTTTTGTACTATTTCGAAACCTGTAGATAAAGAATTCAAATACAAATTTTCAGACGAATTTTCATTTTTTAACTCAGACAATTCCCAAACTTCCAATTTCTACATATATTTTAATAAAAAAATATTGCGATTATTTAAATGTTATCCATTTCCAAAACTTTTTATTAGATTTGTCTAAATGTCTCGTATTTTATAGATAGGACCCATCCAAATAAAAGTTTTGTACCTATGAAATTAAAAGATTCGCGATTTTGTGAATACGGGTTGTTCTTAAGTTCTTTTAACGTCCCCTAAACATTTGATGAAGAAAATAGACATGTCCCCAAAACCAAAACAACGGAATATTTTTTCATTAAAATATTGGGGACGGAAATGACTTCACAGTAAATGTGAAAAACATTGCCAAGTCATTGCATTTCATTTCATTTTCAGGATTGCTAAACATCCATTAAATATGCATGCACGGAAATAGACACGTCCAAAAACGCAAAAACACCGGTGATTTTTCGAATAAACTAATGGGGTGTGAAACTATGTTACAATAATTATAGGGAGCGTTCTCTACCAGAAAAGTGTTTTAATTTATTTTATGGTGGTTAAAGTTTTCAAAAAATGAAAGCTATAGGCCATTTTTTGATTGGGTGCTTGAGTCAATAATCACTTCAAAATAAGAACAGAGAGCGTTACCTACTAGCAAATGGGCTAAACATGGTTTAAGAGTAGTTTTATCTCCTAGCAGCAAATGTCACTAAATTTATTTTGATGCTTGCTGCATTATTATAGACGAATTTTTCTATTAAAATACATATAGTAATTTGAATTTTGTCAATTGTGTCAGTAAAAAGTGTCCATTTTTCGGATAATATTTTGGAGTTATTGATCTGCAGGTTCGAAATTGTAAAATAAATTTCCAATTAAGCATTTTGATTAAAAGCCATTTTTTACATTTGGTACGGGGTAGATGAATGTTATTTATTGTGAAAAGACAAATTCTATAAAGAAAATTTTGAGCGGGTCTGTTGGATCTCGCGCTGCGCGCTTGATCTGCATACTTCACCCAAATTTATGCATAGATCTTTTAAAATCAAAGGTGAAACCATCAACAACTGTAAATTGGTGATTGTGAATTCTCTTTTGTTAAAGCTTCTTCGATTTTAAAAAACACATTCGTATCACGCGTCTCGTGCTTTTCTCACACTTAAAATTTGTCTAAAACACACACAATTTCATTCTCTTTTTCTATTATTTGAAAAAGTACGCGTCCTATAAAAGAGATGTCCAAATCTAATTTTTAGATCTAATTGAGGCGCACAGTTTTGTTATGCAATATTTTATTGCGTCTTATTGAATATTTTCATAATATTATTTTGTTTGTTTTCAATGTTCTTTTTTACGGTTTAAACAAAGAATGCGCATAATGGCTTAAGGTGGTTCTAAGAAAATTTGTATAAATAATTCAGGCGAACAATTTTGTTATTTCAAATTGTATTGTATCTTATGTCGTTTTTCCAAAAATGTAAAATCTATTATATATTATGATATTTTTCATGATTGAAACAAAAAATTATAAAAAAATATCTGCAGTATATTTGTAGATCTTTCCCAGGTGCACAATTTTACTTCTCAACATTTTTTTCGTATTATATGAAATATAAAATTATTATATGCGTCTCATCGGAAAAATGGTCAAAAGTAAATTTGTAGATTGTTCTTAGATGAAAATTTTTACCGCTTGACATTTTTGTTGTTTCTCATATTGTTTTACGGTAAAATGGAAATTTTGGAATGATAATTTTCACAATTAAAACAAAAAATGTGAATCTTATAAAAAAATGGACTGAAGTATATATGTAGATCTTTTCGAGATGAAAAATTTTACTTTTTTTCGAATCATATATTTTTGCTCCAAAATGGGATATTTTTCAGAAATAACGTTTCTCGCGATTGAAAAAATATCTGCTCCTTATAAAAAAATAGTATGAATTAATTTTTTTAAATGTTTTTGAGATAAACAAATTCACTTCACAGTTTGTTTCGTATCTCATTTAGTTTTGCTGCAAAATGGAATTTTTTATTTTTAATGACATTTTTCATGATTAAAATCAAAAATGTGCTTCTTATATACCAAATTGTCTGAAGTAAATTTTTAGCTCTTTTTGAGATGAAAAATTTTACGTTCAACATTTTTTTCGTATCATATACTTTTGCTGCAAAATTGAATTTTTTAAAAACGGTTTTCACGATTAAAAATTAAATATGCGTCTCAAAAAGAAATGGTCTGAAATAAATTCGTACATCCTTTTGAGATAAAAAATTTTACTTAACAAGTATTTTTGGTATCTTTTATAGTTTTGCTGCAAAATGGAATTTTTTATTTAAAAAAATATATTTTTGATGGATAAAGCCAGAACTGCCGGTCAAACATGGTTGGCTAACGAATTTGCCCTTTCCATTTATAGGCCCTACAAAGTTTTGCCGAAGGGCAACACAATCGGTGTTTCCTTCGAAAGTTATCGTTTATACAGACAACGACGACGATAGCGACAGACAGACATCGAAATAAAATCCATTTCTTCTCAATCAGTGAGTCCGAAAACATCGAAATTTAATTAATTCCGCGAAAGACAATTTACACATCAAACCAATACCTTCTCATTCAGATGAGAATTTAAAAATAATTTTGTTGAGATTATCTAAACTATTTTAAACCTTTTTATACAATTTAGGGAGAGCAAAATGAGAGCAAAGTCTTACGTACTTATGAATTCGTTTTCTTACGCTAAGATCTGGGAACTGAATAATGCATGTTCATTCTTCAGCGAGATGAATCGCATTAGCAATGGTCCCGCGACCTATATAAATGGCAATACACCAAACCCGAAAGAAATAAATCTTTGAATGGATTTTTTCGTTCCAGGGCATTCTCATTTAGGCGATATGTTAATTATAGTAACGGCGCGACTGACTGACATGATGATTCCGTTAGAAAAAATGCCTGAATGCAAATTCTAGACAGTAATAGGCAGGTATATCCTGAGATGAAAGCATGAAATTTTGATCTACTTGTACAGTTCGTGCGATGACAGTGCATCTAATAAATCAACTTCTTGGAGATTTATATATAATTTGCAGATCCCATTTCATTAATTGCAATTCATACACAGTATGATAAGTAACGTCACGAATTTCCATGTTAAGAGCGTTCTAAATGGGATGCTCCAGTTTCTAATCATTGAAAGTGATATGAAAATTTGCATTTAGTTAATCTTCAATATTTGAAATTTTATTTTTGATGATTATGATTTGAAAATTAAAATGATGGAATTCAACTTTCACTGAAGCTACCATTTGAATAATTCCAAAAAATTAAAAATTGGATGAATATTCATTCAAATACTTCCTAATTTAAAAACCTTTCATTTGGAATATTTCAAAGAAATTAACACCATTTTTTATATTTAGAAAATTTGATAATATATCTTATTTCATACAAGATTCTTAAAATTCAAATACACAATGTGGTAAAAGAATTTTTTCAAAACAACATTGATTGATAATGTGATTTTTTAAAATACATATAAATAATATTTATTACAATTTAGTTAAATCTTAACGTACTAGTAACTTTTTCAATTTTTTACAATATTGTTACTTCTTGAAATTATTATCATTTAATAAAGACAAAAATTAATAATTTTGCCATTTTTAGTGTAATATTGCGATCTTTAATTTTGATTTTCCAGGGACCAAATCATTTTTTTGGGTCTAAAATTTTGTTATTCCTATTCAGTATCCCTATATATCGCGATTATTATTTTTTAAAACTAAAAAATCGCTATTCAAAGCTGATTTCTAAAACCCATGAAATTTCAATCTCAAAATTCTTGTTCGATTTTCTCGGAATTGTTTAACTTTTCCAGATCAAAATTTCTTTATCCGTATTTAAAATCTTAATTTCTCGGAAGCATGATTTCATTTCCATCATTTCAATCCTAGTTCTGTAGCAATTAATTAAAAAAAAAAGATTTTATTAGTATGATATAGAGGATATCTTAAGGTTTAAAATCAAGTACATTCGAATTAGAAAAAAATAATTAAGCAACTTTAATCATAAATTTATGATTCATGTTTAAAGTTGAAGCCATTCCACTGTTCCACTGAAATTACTTCAACGCAAAGATGTGATCGTTATGACATCTTTACGAGAACTTTACGAAATCCTATGTTCATGTCGTTAAGATGTCTTTACGATATCGCAAATACGATGTATTATCTGACGATGTCTTTACGATATCGCAAAGATACCGTAACGACATGGACATAAGATGTCGTAAAGTTGTCGTAAAGATGTGGTGACGATGTCCTAAAGACGTCGCCAAATTTTTGTGCTCACTGGGAAAATATCACGTTGTTTTCGTTTTTAAAAAATGTCTATTTTCTTGATCAGACGTTTAGGGGATGTTTAAATTAAAATTCAACTATTTGTCGATCAATAAAAATCGTTGCTATAACCGTTTAAAAAAAATCCATTTTTAATGTTAAAATATCGAAATAACCAGTTTTTCCCGAAAACGAACCTAGATATAAAAAAGTTAAAAAGTCAAAATTGTTCTTTGGAAAAATTACTTTTATTCTTTTATTATTTGTAATTTCACTTTGATTTCTTGAAGAATTAGATTTTTCCATTTTACTATAAATTTCTTTCTATCTTATTTCGACACATTTATTCCAAGCAGAAAAACTAGGAATGTACTCATGCCCAACTCTTAAAATAAAAAAATGAAGTTTTTTCAAGAAAACGAAATAAGATTTATAACAATTATAAAGGGGGTCTTTCTTTAGACATTTTTCCCAAAGAACAATATTGTTCTTTAAATTTTTTCTCATATTTCGATTTTTTAAACTAAACGGCAGAGAATTTGATTTGATCAGAAAAAACGTTTTACTCTTTGGGTTGAAGTAATTTTAACGAAACCGTTAAATGGTTTCAAATTTAAAAATGTATTATAAATTTTTAATTAAAGCTCTTCAATTATTTTCTTCTAATTCGAATGCACTTGATTTTAAGCTTTAAAATATCTTCTATATCATACTAATAATATCTTTATTTTGAAAAGAACCGTTTAAAATTCAAATATAATACCCATTTTATGTGATCCATAGGAGACAAGAAAACAAATTCTTTCCTTATATTATTAAAGTGACCTCTCGTTAACCCATTTACTAAACTTGGAGTTGCCTTTCACGTATGGGACGCCATTAAACATTGTACTAGAAATTCAGATTTCCCATAGCGATTAATCTGTACGAAGGCGTTCTATTTTCAAAAATGAGATTTTAGATCTAAGAACACAGTAATTGTTAACAGCAGAAACTTATGATATTTTTCAGGTGACCGCGTCCTGGCTGAAACTGGGCCCAATCCATTTGACGAATCGCTCGATGAGCAAAATGATGCTGTCATCTTTCAGTCAGTCGTCCAGTCCATTAAAGATTGGGAATCGCACAAAAGAAATATACACAGAACAAAAAGAGATGTTTCCAGAGTTTGCTACGAAGATGTTGGTTGCTTTGAAGATACTGGACCATTCAGTTATCTCGAAATGCTACCCTCACCCCCCAAGGATGTTGGCACCAGGTAAAACAAATAGCGCACGTCCCGGTTTCTTTTCTGGTTCATTTGAACCCTAAATAATTTGCACGCAAAAAATGGAATCTTTTAACACTTTTCGATTTAGAAATTATAAATTAAATGTTGCTAAACTGGCTAATGTTTAATTTTGGACTTTTGTAAATCGAACAGTTAAAAGGTTGTTGGTTAAAAAATATTAATCCGCTACCATTTACAGTGTCATAAATTAAAACTAATCCTCCCTCTCAACTCAGATTAGTAAAAATAAAACATCTCTCTTTTCAAATTCAGTATCAATAAAAAAGTTCAAAACAAAACAAGTGCCACTTCCAGTTTAGAAAAACTTGAAAACAAAATTACTTTACTTTATTTAAGAATTAGAATTGTGAAATTGTAATATTTTTGATAAATAAATGCTTTTTGAGTGGAATTCTTTTAATTTTAAGACGTTTCAAATTAACAGTTGTCCAATTATTATTTATCCATCATAATTCAATACTTCATCTTAAAAAATTTTTATTTTAAAAATGGAAGAATTCAACTTCTAACGTTCAAAGTTTAAATTGAGCACATTTAGGTGTTACGGATGCAAGGATTTCCATTTCAAACAATTTAGCTTCAAATTGTTTGGTTTTGGATGTTTGATTTTTAATCGCTTACTTTCAATGAATCATAAATCCATGAATTTAATATTATTTTAATTTTGAAAATAGTTTATAAATTTTAATCGAACTGTTTCAGTTTATTTTTCAACTTGAAAATCTATAAATTGTTTAATTTTTAACAGATTCAGAATGATCTTGTTTATTTATCATCTTACTAACTTATTGATAAATTTTTAATACTTTTCGAAATTTAGAACCTTTCCTCTCACTTCTTCATAATATTTTAATGCTGTGCAGTCATTAGGAAATTTAAAAACATTGCTGTTGAATAAATAAGTTTTTAAAGGCCGAGATATGAAATTAAAATTATTGTAACAAAACAAACATTGAAATTGATTTAATTTGATTTGATTTAATAAGTCTTTGCAATAATGTATAGAACTCAATTCCGAAGAAGGTACCATATAATTTAGATAGTTTGAATTAATCTAAAAGACGTATCTTAAATTCAAATATATAAATTTGATACAGCATTAAAAATAATTCAAGGTTGACAGTGTTTTAAACCAAAGACGTTAAATTTTTCTATCTGAAGAAAATGATTATATGCTAGGAACAAAAAAGTCTTATTCTGACAATATAAACTAAACACACAATGAAGTACTCTTTATTTAAATTATGATTGTCAAACAAAATTCAAAATTAACTTGAAATCTTAGGCTCTCTGTAATTTTTCATTAAAGTTAGGGCCTTGTGAATACAAAATTTTCCAGGAAAATTTATTTAAAAAATATTAACTTAATTTAACTTACTTTATTATTTTATAAGAATATTAAAATATCAGATCATTGTTGTCTTCTGAAAACTGAATTTACGGAACTTCCATCCATAATTTATTTACAGATTCTTTGTCTATGGTAGCAGAAAAGCACGATCGATTCCAATGGAGGTTCCTGCTGAAGAGATAAGCGAAAAAATTCGTCATGCCATAGACATGGATTTACCTACCAAAGTAATTGTCCATGGATTTGGATCTGACTGTGATCATGTTTGGGTTTACGAAATGAGATCAGCTCTCATGTCAGTTCACGAATGTAATATAGGTAAGCATGTGAAAAATATTGCAAAAAATTAATTAATTAATTTAAATCAATTTTAGGAATAAAAGTCAAGTGACCTGTAATTGCAATTAATTCTTCAATACAGTGAAACCTCGATAATTCGAACCTCTATAATTCGAATTTTCGATAATTTCAACTTTTTTTTGGCCCGGCTGAAACCTCATGTTTCTCATGTTAATATTTCTCGATAATTCGAAGTTCGAGAATTCGAATTTCTCGATAATTTGAAGAAAATTATTGCCCCGCCGTGATGATAATCTCTATAATTCGAAGTACAGCTGGTCAAAATTTTCACGTTTGATTATGATTTTTTTTGGCATTATAATATTAACTGGAAAAACATTATTTTTCATACTGCCCGCATCGACTGTACTATACTTTAAGGGAAATTTTCAAGGGAATTTTTATTTCATTCAGTAGAAAAAGACATTCTTAATCAGCCACAACTTAGATTGATTTTTTAATGTTAAATTCTTTCTTTTTTTCTAGCTAAAAAATAAGAAGTTAAAAAGATATGTTCGCTTCCATGTTGGCCTTATAAGAATGTTATATTAACAATAAACATTGGTGGGCCATCACATTATTCTTTCGCAGGCCGCCATGACGAAGTGACAAGGCCTACGAAAGAATAATGTGATGGCCCACCAATGTTTATTGTTAATATAACATTCTTATAAGGGCAACATGGAAGACAACGTATCTTTTTAACTTCTTATTTTTTAGCTATTTTAACTTTTACTAATTTGACAATTATATCATAAGCAAACAATTTTTATTTCATTGACTTGACATGGTTCACTTCATAAAATTAACAAGGACTATCTCCATCGAATTATTACATGGCTATGTACATAGTTGTATTTCATTGAAGAAGCCCTCCGTCGAAGGGCGAAACGTCTATTAATAAAAAGATTTTTTGGACCAGTATACCGAAAATTTAAGATCTATTATTTGAATTTTTTTCTGGTCGACACTCATTAACATCAATTAATATTTAAATTCTTTCATTTATCAACATTTTTTAAATTAAATACGTTTAGGTATATTTCGAGTTATTAACAATTCGATGCATTCAGATTTTTTTACAATTAATTGCTTTTCGAATAGAGTAGAGTAGGGAAAGATATTATCGACCAAACAGTAGTTCTATAGCATTCTTTTATTCATGAAGTTGAAGTTTAATTTTAGAAGTACCCCGATTAATAAATCGAATTAAAAGGTAAGTCATGAGTGCAGAAAGAAATTTTTGGGTAGACAGTATTATTGAATCATCATTTGTTGATGACGTTTAATTTAAGAAGTATTCTAATCAGTTAATTTTACAAAAATGTAAACGCTAAGTACAGAAAGACAGTCTGGGTCAGATTGTACTTCTGTATCACCGTTTTGTTGATAATGTATAAATTTCGAATTATTACAATTCGTGATTCCACTTAGAAGAAAGTGTCAAGTAGAAAAAGAAACTATTATACAGACTGTTTTTCTATAGATTCACTAGGTTGATCTTTAATTTTTGAAGTAATATTAATAATAAATTTTACTAAATAAAAAATTGATGCAGACAAGACATTATTGGTCAGAAAGTACTTCAGTATTATCGTTTTGTTAATGAAGTTTAATTTTAAATTTATTATAATTAGCGAATTTCGTTTAAAACAAAGTACCAAGTAGAAAAAGGCACCATTTGCCCGATGGTATTCCTATAGCTTCATTTTATTGATGTTTAATTTTGGAAGTATTATTAATAATGACTTATTATGAATGAAAACAAATTTCAAAGAGGGAAAGTCATCATTGCCTAGAAATTATTTCTGTGTCATAGTATTGTTGATGAAGTTTGATTTTTCTTAATATTATAATCAATGCATTTTGCTAAAAACAAAGTTCGAGCAGGGAAATACATTACTGGCCAAAAAGTATTGCTCTGTCACCGTTTTGTTAATAAATTTTGATTTTCGAAATATTATAATTAGTCAATTTCACAAAAAACAAAGTCCCATGTAGGGAAACACATGATTGATAAAAAAGTACTTGTATGGCTTTAAGTTATTGGGAAAAACGTTTAAAAAGTAAGTTAGTTTTAAGTTAGTTTTCAGGGTAGTTCAACAAATAAGTAAACCTAAAGTAGGAAAGGATATGATTGATGAGACAGTACTTATATAACTTCATTTTATTCATGAATTTGAAGTTTATTTTTTCGAGTATTGTAATTAGATAATTTGGTTAAAATCAGTCTAAGTAGGGAAATGCATTAATCGTCAGCCCAAATGCTACGTTATTTTGCAAGTGATTGAAGACTTAAGTTTCGAAATGGTCAAAATTAAAAATATTAAAATTTTCAATTATTGATCAGTAAAAGCATTTATGTTGGAAATAGGGTAATTATTTATTTAAAAATGTAATTTATTAAATTTAAGAATTTTCTAAATTTTAATTTGGATATATAATTTTCTTTCTAAAAGATTTAAATAAAACTTTGAATTTCCGACATACTTTGAATTCTTTAGTTTCCAAAAGTTGAAAAGTAAAAAAAATGTATACAGTAGGGAAAGTGAATATCGTCCAGACATTAGTTCAGATCATTTTAACGTTATAAATGCTTTTTTTCTTGAATACATACTTCCAGATTTAAACTTTAGTAAAAAAATAAAAGTATTAAAATTTGACACTTTTAAAATTGGAAGTATTTGGTAAACACTTTTATACAAAGAAAATTGTACAATAAAATATGGTAATTGTTTACTTTGATAACTTTTCCAACTTTTTGAGTGAATAATTGCAAACCTTTCGGAAAATCTGCTTTCTAGTCTAAAGTAAAATATCATTAGAATTGAAAGGTAAATCCTAAGCAGAGAAAGACGTGCATGATTAGACAGTATTTATTTATCATCATCTGTTGATGAAGTTTAATTTTAGAAGTATCCTGATTAATAAATCGAATTAAAAGGTAAATCCTAAATGGAGAAATCTCATTCATGGTTAGAAGGTATTTCTATATCATCATTTATTGATGAAGTTTAATATTAGAAGTATCATAATCATTTAATTTTGATAGGATGCGTAGCTTGTGTTTTAATCGTGAAAAAACATCATTCACAGTAAAAAAAATTTGCCCGCTGCACACTCCCATCAAAACTTTTGTCTTTTCCTTTCTCGCATTTTGAATATTTTTAAGACCAACATTTAAAAATTAAAAAAAAAAACACAAATATTAACATTTTAAGCTAAACAACTCAATATCTGAAAAAAGTCGAGAGAAGAAAGATGTTGATTTTGAATGCCCTATAAGAGTACCATAACAACTGGTTAAGTTTTGGTAGAAAATTCAATTGA
Organism: Belonocnema kinseyi; assembly: GCF_010883055.1. NCBI lineage: Eukaryota > Metazoa > Arthropoda > Insecta > Hymenoptera > Cynipidae > Belonocnema > Belonocnema kinseyi. The sequence continues at coordinate 69,749,329 of NC_046663.1, forward strand.
AAAAGTCTGGGTCACTCAGGTTAGGGATATAATTAGGAGTTAAAAAACAGTCAGGCTGCTGTGTAGACCACATGTGTAACTTTTAAATAGTAAAAATAAAAATTGAAAATGGGCCAATTCAGTTTTTGAAAAAACGGCAGAAGTTGCAATAAAATGTTTAATAACAAAAGCGAACGTGCAGCGCGCCATGAGAATATGCCCTTTTTTAAATTCATAAACCCTTATGATTTGAAAGTGAAAAAAATGATTCAATATATTATTATTTGAATGTTCATGACATTTTGGAACAATTCAACGTTGTAAAAAAACAGTTATTGGATTGTTTTTGTATTTTTTTGCAAAAAATACAAATTTTTTATCGTCCCTAAAATTTTACTTTCGGACTAGAAAGATGTTTTTGCAAAAATTTTTTTAAAATTTCCTCCTACATTATAAAAAGTTGTCAAAGAACACAATTTCTTAAAATATTTAAGAGGTATTAATCATTTTTTAATTTATTCTCGTTTTTTGTGTATTTATAGTTTGCGTAGACTGGTCGCCAGGAAGTGCAGTTCCCAATTATGTTAGGGCAGCAGCGAATACGCGATTGGTTGGTCGACAATTGGCCAAATTGGTTCGAAGTTTGGATGTGCCTTTAGACAAACTTCATCTGATTGGCTTTAGCCTTGGAGCCCACGTGGCTGGATTTGCTGGTGCTGAATTGGGAAATGTTTCCAGAATAACAGGTAGAGAAAAAATTCAAAAAAATCAATACAAAATGTTGACCTTTGAGTCTCGAGGAAGAATTTTTCCCATTAGGAATTAAATTGATCATTCTTAAAATATTAGTTAATCCAAAAATCTGAAAAACTGAATCTGCCAAGGTATTACTTCGTGTGTAACTTAATCTATTACGTTTGATAAAATTCAATAACGGTCAAGCCGCCCCTTTACTTTCTAAAATCCAATTAAAAGTCTGAAAAGTTCTTTATGGCTTTTATAACGGCCCATCTGATGCCCGCAAGGAAAGTCCATTTATTCAGAAGAACTAACGATAGTCTCAAGGAAAATCAAGTTTCTTCCTTGAAATTAGAGCAAAAAATCGTCTCCAGAATTTTCTCTCTAAGAAATAATTGTCATTGAGTTGACTTTTTTTCATTGGGACACTATATTTATTGTCTGGAATTTATATCCAGATATTCTTTAGTCTTTACCTGATATCAATTTTCTATTCTCTAGACTTGATGCTAATTATAGAAGTAAAAAATATACAAAGTCTAAACTATTTTAAACAGTAAACCTTTAATTATTTCATGTATCCAAAAGTAGGGGCGCCAGAGTATGTATGGAGTGTATGGAGCACTCGATACAATATATATGTATGGAATTTCGCACACTGCTATGAGGAAGATTTCTTCATGTTTTTCTTATAAGCTCCAATTTCATATCTAATTTTAAAATCTGCTTTAGTTGAGATATCAACTATTTCATTTTTCAATGAGAATTCTTTTTGGGTTAAACTTGAAGTGCTTGGTTGAAATTTGAACTAATTTTTTTAATTTAACTATTTCGTTTAAAATTCTTTTTTTTTTATTGACAATTTTATGTACTTGGATGAAAATTGATCTATTTTCTTCAAAATTAGATTTTTCTCATTGAAACTTTCGCTCAATTCAAATTTTTTCATCAAAAAGTAAGAACTTTTTGGTTGAAATATCAACTATTACATTTTTCGTTGAGAATTCAACTTTTTTGATTCAAAAACTTAAACTACTTGGTTAAGAGGAAAATTAGTTTCTTAAATATTTACGTTTTTGGTTTATGATTCAGAACATTAGTTGAATATATTGTATTTTTGGTCATAATCCATCTTTTTTGGTTAAAAATTCAACTACTTCGTTGAAAGTTGAACTACTTTCTTAAAAATAATTTCTTTTCTTAAAGATTCACTATTTCAGTTGGAAATCATTCTTGCTCTTTGAAAATTGAACTATTTTTTGACAATTCATTTTTTTTTTTGTTTTTTTTTTTTGCTTGAAAATTCACTTTTTATCTTTGCAGGAAGTTATGTCGCGACTGTTGGTTCTCGCGCTTCGCGCTCAATTATGCATTTACCTCGTACTACGGTCTCGGTCTTTATATTTTCACACATTCTTGCGCAAACCTTTTAAAATTAAGACTCAAAACATCCACCACTGTAATTTTGTGATTGTGAATTCTCTTTTGTTAAAAGAGCTTAGCTCGAGAACTTGAGCGCACCTACGGCACGCGACTGATGGCAATCGCACTCCGCGCTCGATCTTGGCATTTCTCCCACATTCGTGCACAGACCTTTTAAAATCAAAGGTAAACGGACCGACAACTGTAATTTTGTGATTGTGCATTCTCTTTTGTTAAAGCTCTTTCGGCTTTAACGAACACGTTCTAATCACGTATCTCGTGCTTCGCACTCGATTTTGTTCAAAATGTCAACTTTTCTACATTATACCCAACACTTTTATATCAAATGTAATACAATTTTTATATAACTCTGTCTGGGATTGCTTATTCAAAAATTGCAAAACAAAGAGCAAATTGTATTTATCATGATTATTTTTATATTTGTTTCTTATTTTGCTTTAAATTGTATTCTAAGCTACGCTAAAACATGTATCATTTCAATAAATCTATAACATTACAATTCATAATATGCATAAAAATTGAATCATACTATTTTTTATTTCCTTGTTTTTATAGTTTATTTTTTTTATTTTTAATCTTATTTTTACGATTAAAGAAAAAGTACTGCGCATTTGCATAGAGTCTAATACAGGAAACCATATAAGGTCCTATCTAGGATCCTATGTTCTCTTTCGTCTTTTCTGTCCTTTTACCAAAAATTAAATTTTTTAATTTTCAATCTTATTTTTTGCGATTGAAAGAAAATCTACTGGCCCCATCGAAAAATTATTTATAATAAATTTATAGATATTTTTAGGCGAACAACTGTTGTCTGTTAATTTTAGTTCCTACTTGTTTCGTTTTTTAAGAAAAAATTAATATATTTAATTTGGAATGTTATTTTTTACAACTAAAGCAAAAACTACTTGTCCTAGAAAAAATAATAGCTCTTTTTTGGATAGACAAGTTTTGTCTCATTTTTTTCGTAGCTTGTGTCGTTAGTCCAAACAAATTTTATTTTTTTATTTTTTATTTTTTTTACAACTAAACACAAAAACTTCGCGTCCTATCGAAAAGTGATTCATTATAAATTTGTAGGTGTTTCCAGGGCGTGCAATTTTAGCTTATTCGTTTTTCCGTATCTTGCATAGTTTGAAGAAAAAATGGAATTTTTTAATTTTTCTTTATTTTTGGTACGAGTAAATTTGGAATTTTCAACTTTTCGACCCATTTAAAAAAGTTGTTATGATAATCTTGTAGGGCTTTCAAAAAGCAAAGTTTTTCTTCTTTTGACTTTTTTTCATATCATGCATTTATCAATGCGTTATTTGTTTTTTTGGATTTTGAAAATGCTCTAACTCTAATAATTTTTTTTTTATAGAAAAAAGTCATAAAAATAAATTGTTTGAATTTCTGGGTTCTATAAAGAACCGTACATAGAATTTCGAAACCTTGGAAAAATGTGGTTTCAACCCGTTTTGGTACGATCAAATTTTGAATTTTCAACTTTTGGACCAAATTAAAAAAAATTGTTATGATCATCTTGTGGAGCTTTCAAAAATCAACGTTTTTCTGCTCTTAACTTTTTTTCATATCATGCGTTGTTTGGCTTAAAATGTTCATTTTAGTTTTTTTTGGAGTTTGAAAATGCTCTAACTCTGATAATTTTTTTTATTGAAAAGATTCATGAGGATATATTGTTTGAATTTCTGAGTACTATGAAAACCCGTTCATAGAATTTTGAAACCTTGAAAAAATGTAATTTCAAAATTTTTGAAAAGGCGCTCACTTTTTGAATGTTTATCCAAAATAGCTGGTTTACGAACTTGTTCTTTCTTCTTAGGCCTTAAAAAATGTGCCGAAGCAGAATCCAATCTGATAAATTTTTTGAAAGTTATCGTGCCTACAGAATACAGACAGACAAACACCTTCGTAAAAATCGTTTATTCTGACTCAGTGGGTATCAAAACGTGGAGATTTGATGAAAACCGACGAAGTGAAATTTTACATCAAACCAATACCTTCCCATTCGGATAAGAATGTAAAAAGATAAAATCTATTAATGTTTTTTTTTTTGGTAGAAACTTAATCTTCTAGGTTAAAAATTCTTCTTTTCTTCTTGCAAATTCAACTAATTGGTTAATAATTGAACTATTTTGTTGAAAATGTAATAATTTCTTTGAAATTTAACAATTTTTTTTAACTTTTAATTGAATGTAATCCAGAACAATGGGTCGAAAACGCCTTAACAATATTGCAAATCTACGTTCATAAAGACATGGCTGTGGACCTTGATATTGAAGAATTAATGAAGTGAAAAAATTAATTTTTGTGTGGAACGTTCCTTTTTCATGCTCGGGTTAAAATGCAAAAAATAAAACGTTTTACACAAAAACTGTGGAAATTAGTCAATTTCTTACTCCGAATACAGATTTGATTCAAAACAGGAATAGGCCATAAATATTTTAAAAGTATGTAACTAATATATTCTAATGCCCTTAAAATTTTATATATATAATGATAAAAATATATATAATATATAAATATATTATATATAATGCCCTTAATTTTATAACAAATATCTAAAACATGAATATTTAAAATAATTATTTGACTTATTAACTGATCAAGGGGGGAGGGGGGTCTCAAACTATAAAACTGATTTTTTCATCGCGGGGATTTTTTAAATCTTGCTCAATCAATTTTAGAGAAATAAATTGGGGGAAACTAAGGACTTTCAATGATTACAAGGCCAGTGGTAAACTTAACGCAGGTGTTACGTTCACACTTGAGTTCTTAAAGATATATAAAAATGCATTCCACTTCTTATCTTCCAGTTAGGTGTGTATCACTTGCATATGTGAAATCATCGTGCTTAGATTACAATTACAGTTTTCACTGAATTTGTGAAGAACGATCAATTCCATAATTGACAAGGCAATGCACATCGAAGAAATTGTTAGACGAGGCGTAACGACGCGACTTAAATCTAAACACTACAATTACTTGCCCCGCACAATAAATGGGGAAAGTCTTTTTAATATGTTTGTAAAATCAGAAAAAGTAAAAAAGAACTATAATAAGCTAGATTAGAGGGGTTAAACCTTAGCAATTTTAATATTTGCTTGAATTCAAAACTTAAACAAATTTAAACTAAATACAAAGATTTCAGAAATATTTAAAAGAATTTAAAAGAATTTAAGTATGTTCAGTAAGATATAAGTATATTGAAAAGAATCGAAATTAGTAAAAAAATCGAGTTAATCAGAAGAATGGAAGTAAATTAAGAAAAAGTATCCAAAGAATTAATAGAAATGCAACTGAATTGCTATTAATTCATAAGAATTAAAATTATTTCAAAGGAATTCAAAAAATTAAACGAAATTTATCTAAATTCAGTAGAATTGAAATTCATTTAAAAGGATTGAAGTAAATTGAAAAGAATTTAAAGTAGTTAAAAAAATCCATTGGACTTGAAATTGAAATATATATTCTCAAGAAATAACAGTCCCAGTAAACGCAGGAGTATCGACGTGATTTTGTTTTTAGTTCGAGTTTTAAAATCATGACAAATCAGCATGAATCAGAGGAGTATAATAATTTTCTTAAATGCAAGCGATTTCAAAAAATGTAAAAAACTAACTAAAGCTCAATTACATTGAGAGAATTTGCAAGAATTGATAAGAATTTAAGTTTTTTTTAAAGAATCCAACGAATTTAACTTTTAAACATTCTTTTAATTAAGCTGGATTAAAATGCAGTCCAAAGAATTCAAGCGAATCTCAAGGAATCAAAAAAATAGATAAGAGATATCCAACAAATTTTAAATGGTTTCATAAGAATTTAAAGAACTAAAAAATGAAATTGCCTTTAGTATAATGGAAATTAAGTCGAACAATTCAGTAGCTTTTAAGCAATACCAAGAATCTGCCAAATCTCAAAGGGATTTGTAAAATTAAAGAAAACATCAAGTATTTAACAAAAATCCATACAATTGAAAACAAGTCAATTTAATTCAGCAGGCTTGAAATTTATTCCGAAGAATTAAAGTAAATCGCAAGGATTAAAAAAATTTAAGTGAATTCACAAGAATTCAAGTGATTTCAAACAATATTCCAATATAGTATTACGACATATAATCTAATATTGCTATAATGATATAATATTACCGAATATGAAAATTTCTGAATAATAAAATTCCTCGAAGTTTATTATAGTACCGAATTTTAAAATTCCCGAATATAAACAATTGAACAAAATTTTTATCGTGATATGATTTTAATTGTAATAATTTCATTAATTTTATGAATAAAAAACATTAATTCTTTAAATTCTGGAATTTTCTATTTCCGATATCCTATAAATCAGCAGTCTTCTGCCGAGAATTTTACTATTCGGAAATTTTCCAATTCGGTAATATTATAAACTGTTCGGGAATTTTATGATTCGGAAAATTTATAATTCGGAAATTTTATAATTCGGAAATTTTATTATTCGAAAGTGTTTAAATGTCGGAAATTTTATTTTTCGGAATTCTTCAACTGTCCCTATTTAAACTGGATATCATAAAACATTAAATACAATTTAACATTCTCCAGAACATTTATAATTTCTTAAATAAAATTAGGAAGTAGTCCAAATTCTTTAAAATTAAAAAACGGTTCATTTAAACAATGTAGTCTGTTTGTTTCTTTATGACATAAATTCACTCTCATTTCACTCTCATTTCTACAAATATAAAATTTCCATGAAATAATGAATCATTCTAAAATTGATAAAATGAGAGAAATTGATAAAATTATGATTTTAGGTTTAGATCCTGCTGGACCACTTTTTGAATCTCAAGACCCAAGAGCCCGATTGGATGAACAGGATGCACAGTTTGTGGATGTCATACACAGTAATGGAGAACAGTTACTTCTAGGCGGATTAGGTTCTTGGCAACCCATGGGTGATGTCGATTTTTATCCCAATGGAGGCAGAATGCAAACCGGATGTTCGAATCTTTTCCTGGGTGCAGTCTCTGACATCATATGGTGTATGTAGCACTTTTAGAAAGTTTCCGTAATCTTTTTTATTTAAGCTTTTACATTTCCATTTTAACATACGCATAAACTTAATATTTCGTTTAAAAAGGGGTAATTACCTACATTTTTATTTTCTAAAAAATGTTTCTATCTCCTCAATTCATTTGTAAATGTCATGACGGCTAGGATGGTCCAATTTTTTAAAATAATTTTCATGCATATCCCCCGCAAATTTGTTCTAATCTACAAAAAAAAATATTTATACTCATTATTTCTCTTCATAAATAATTATTTCTTAAACATCACGCCCATAAGTGTGTTTTATAGGGTTTAAAAAAAACCCATAAGTGAAAAATTGGGTTTTGCGAGTTTTTTGCGCTAAATATGATTCTTTGCGGTTTTTAAATACAAATTGTTTCTAATACGTAAAATAGTACTTTTTCTGAAAACTATATATTTACATAACTTGTTTAAAAATGTTATTATTGTTTTTAGCAATTTTTCTTAAAACGGAGTTAGAAAATCGCGATTTCCACGAATTTCGTAACTTATTTTCAAAATTGCAGTTATATTTAAGAAAAAATGAATTAAATTTAACCGAAATAATTGTTTTTACAATTTATTATTTTAATATTAGCGTGAGGTAATAATTAATTAAAGTTGACAAACATTATTGTTTTAAAATTTTATTATTATTTTTATAGTATTCTCTTTGAATAATGGTAGAAAGTTGCGGTTTTCTTTAATTTTCAACTTTTTGTCTACTTTTCACTTAGAGTGTGGTAATAATTAATGAAATTCGATCAAAATAATGGTTTAAGCAAATTCTTATCGTTTATAACTATCTTCTACTATAATAATATTAGATAATTGCGGTTTGCTCTACAATTTTTAATTTTTCTCAACTTTACAGTGAATGAGATAATAATAATTTTACAAATTAACATACATCATTATTTTAAAAAATAATTATTGTGTACAACTCTCTTCTTTTAGAGTAATGCTAAAGAGTTGCATTATTTTGTATTTTTCAGCTTTTATTTGTCTTTTTAGTTAGGAACAAATAATAAATATTAATGTTAATTTAAGCAAAAAGGCTCTTAGTACTACTTCAAGGAAAATTTACATTTATTATGATATATATAAATAACTTGAAGAATATTTTAAATACCTGTTTTATTTTAGAAAAATATATTTATAAAAAAGAAAGAGATTGTATACAAAATTATTTCTTCCATGGTTAATTCATTATTTGTCAAATAAAAGTGAGAGATTTAAAAAATAAACTGCAACTTTCTAGCATTATTTAAAGATAATATTATCTAAAATAATAATCAATTATTTTAATACTTATGTTTCTTAGCATACATTAATCATTACTTCACTCTAAGTGACAAGTTGACAAAAATTGATACATTTCGGAAAAAACCACATCGCAACTTAGTATATCATTATTTAAAATAATAATAATACATTATTTAAACCTCTACATATATATCCTCTACATATATACTCTCTACCTCTACATATATATATTTTTTTCTTAACGCATTTATTTTATTGTGGATTCGAACAAACATGAGGGCAATATGTATGGAAATTAAAAAAAAAACAATTTCAATGCATTTTTGAATCATACTAATGAGGGCCCATCTCAAAAATTACTGTCAACATCTGTTGATGGGATCAGACAAATATTATAAATAAAATCTTCGAATTTCGGAAAACATTTTTTGAACACTTGATTGATTTTCTTAGGAAATTAATATTAAAAAAAAAATTATTTTGTGTTTGTCGTGCAATGGCAAAATAAAAAATAAGAATTCATCAGATGAATTAAAAATTAAAAAAAAACAGTAAGTATGAAAAACTACACGAAGTACCTGCATGCTTTTTAATATTTTATTTATTTATGTTAAAGGTAATCAAAGTTGTGAAATCAAAATAATAAAGCCCAGTACGAATAGTAAAACAGTTATACATAAATAGCACTATTTCTTAATAAATGGAATTTGTATAGTAAATAATTTTGTTATTTGATAAGAAAAATAAATTTATATTTTAGAAACTTAGAGGAATAAAGAAAATATTTAAAAATTCGAAGTGTCTCATCATTCCAAAATTCGGGCTCGTTTAATCGTTCCGAATTTTTCGGGACGACTAGACGCAGCCTAAAAAATTTGGCGGGCATATTAATAATTAATATTAGTGTGGCAACATAATAATAATAATATATAATTATATTACTGGCCCGCCAAATATTTTTTCTTTATTTCTCTAAAATATAAATCTTTTTCTTATCAAACAAAAAAATTAATTATTCAATTAATTCACTGAACTAATTTTTTTATTAAAACACTTCTACTTATAAACGTTTAACTATTCGTACTTGGCTTTATTGTGTTTTATTTCACAACTTTAATTACCTTTAACAAATATAAATAATGTATAAAAATGCATGCAGGTATTTAGCAGAGTTTTTTTTTAAACATAGTGCTTTTGTTGGGATTTCATTTTTTTTTAGTAATAATGTGAAATCCACATACAGTAATAATTCCTTCTGACAACATTACGATAAAATTGTAATCTATAGTCAACTCTTTCTTAAGCATTTTGTTTGAATGTTTATGTGCGGAGTTTGACAATTTGCAGGTAATAACATTCGAACTTATAGAATAATTATTGTCAAAAATTTTCACGAAGAATCTGGTGAAAATGATAGTATAATTTAGCCTATCATTGGCTTGTGTTTGCAAATTTTGAAAATTTATCATTTTTTTATATAAATGCAAACCTAACTCTGTGCTCTGTTCGTGGAGAAAAAAAACATTTTGAGTTCATTTAGTAAAAGCGCTTAAGCTGTAACTTGGTCTGCATAACAAAAATCACGTTTTTAACTTTTCTTTTCTCAGCGTCTGCAATTTTGAATTTACTTCGTTCTGATCAACATATAAAATCCTAAATCCAGATTTTTTAAAATCTATTCTAGCGCATTTCTTGAATTTCCAATTAGTTCTATGTATCCACCAAATTTGATTCAGATTCCTCACAACTTGACTGGGATAATAAAGCCCAGTACTAATAGTAAAACAGTTATACATAAAAAAAACTATTTTTAAATAAATGGAATTATTATAGTAAATAATTTTGTTATTTGGGAAATGTATATACATATTTTGATTCTTTACTCTTATTCTTTTTTTTCTAGTGTATTCTTTTCAGTACCAACACCTGAGTTCTTCAAAGTATTAGTATTAGTGTTTGAAATAATTTGTATTGCAGATAATTATTTCCGGTAGCGATTTTTAGTATTTAGCCCCGATTCGTTGCCGCGAATCTTGATAGTTAAATTAATTTATAGAAGAAAAAGCCTGAAAATTCACTTTCTTGTTTGGGGATTTCCTTGCGGCTTGAGATTACTAAAAGATGAATTGAATACATGATCGACATAATGTGTCTCATATGATCGTCGATTAGAAAGCATCGTCTACTTTTCACTTGCAACTCTGATTCGAGAGACCTGGAAGGATCAGGTTACCTCCTACACGATCCGTTTCTTCGATTGGAAGAAAGTAGGTTGCATTTCTAGACGGTGTAATTTTACCATAAAACAGCTTATCGATCGAGTGCAATTTTAGACTGATTTCATTTCAGACCTAGCAGAATTTCACCAAAAGGGTCTCATGAATTTCTCTTACGGTCTCAGAGTCAATAAGGATTGTAGGTACTTTTTAGCACTTTTGAAGGCACTTTTAAATACAATATTTTTGGTATTTGATTTTAGCAAGCACTGTAGAGGGAAGATCGTTATGCAACCACAGAAGAGCTTACAAGCTATTCACAGACTCAGTGAGTCCAAAGTGCAGATTTCCAGCCTTCCCTTGTAATCAAGGATACGATGGACTCATCAAAGGAGATTGTTTCCCCTGTGGATCTGGTGATTCAGACAGACCTTGTGGAGACATGGGTTATTACAGTGACTCTTCACCAGGCAGAGGTCAGTTGTATCTGATGACAAGAGACGAGGAACCCTTTTGTGCTAATCAGTACCAAGTTAGAGTCTACAACAGTCGAGGTGAAAGAGCTACCAAGAGCTATGGAAATTTGAAAGTCACTCTCGTAGGCGAAGGATCCTTCAACGAGACTTTCACTATGACCCGCAAGGACGATGAGGAACTTCTCGTTGGTGCTATTCTTCAGAAAATTGTGGTGCCACATCCTGCTGTCACCAATCTCGAAGCTATCGAGGCAAGCCTTAATTTATAAATCTATCGAAAAAATTAGTCAAAGTAGGCGCCATGCGTAGGCTACTAAATGTTTATAAAATCATTCAAATTTCTCCTCCTTCACCACAATGTTCTCTCTTTTACATGATCCTATCCTATCAGATCCGATCATATCTATGCATCCCCTCCACTCACTCCTTACTCCCATTCCTCCGTTTACTCCCCCCTCCACTCACTATTTACTCCTATACTTCCTTCCACACCCTCCACGCCCCTCCGCAACGTTTCACTTCCCCTACACTACAGCCCCTCTCATGATTGGGTCCATACTCCCCCTGCCCCTACCCAATCCCCCTCACCCCTACTCATACTTCCCTATTTATGCTCGCCTCATTTCTTATTCTTCCACCCCATACTTTCCCACCCTTAAGACCACCACTTTTCCACCCGACGAAAAAAGTACGATGGACAGACGGATTCCCGACCAAAACTATCATATCAACTATATAGCCAGGGGTTACAAAACTCTTAAAATAAACCTTGATTAAAATTTAACCAGTTCTGAAGGGAACACAGCAATTCAGTATTTAAATTATACGTAAAAAAAGAGACAAAGTTTTCAGTTCGTTTTTGTGTTTTAATTTTTTTTAGCAAGCTTTAAAAAACCGGTTGAACACTTCAGCACTTTCTAATGATAAAATATTTCAGAAAAAAATTCAAAAAGATCGGCGATTGAAAAATATATCAGTAAGGGAAATTTATATATTTTGATTAGTTATTCTTATCCTTTTTTTCTAGTGTATTCTTTTCAGTACCAACCCCTGAGTTGTTCAAAGTATTTTCCCAACTAAGCTAGACAGCAATTATTTGAAAAACTCAAAAATTACTATTTAAGAAACCTACTCTATTTTCGTTTCTTCAGACTTTTAAATTTGTTTATAATATATTTTTATAAATATTAACGTGTAAAAATAAAAATTTAACAAAAAATGATAATTAAAAAAAAATTATGAAGAAAACAATTTATTTAAATAAGTTGTTTGCTAAGATGTAACGCAAATTGCACTTTTATTAGAGTTCCAATATACGTAACCTTTTTTCATATTATTTTCAAAAAAAAATTTCTGTAACCACAACTAACACATTTTACTCTGATACTCCTTTTAACGACTTTTATACGTATTCTGCGTATTTTCAGACATATTAAGATGGCTTCTTAAGAAATATTTTTTATTTGAAAAGGCTAGTATTATATTTTTGGTTGGGAATTCATCTTTTTAGATTAACAATTTTATTATTTTGTTGAAAATTCAACAATTTTGTTAAAAAGTAATTCATTTTTTATGAAAATTCCAATGTGATATTAAGAATGCGTCTTCGTGGGGTTAATGATTTAACTATTCCTGGAAAAAATTTTACTATTTAATTAAAAATGATTTTTTGGTTGAAAATGAATGCTTTCGAGTTGAAAATTCAACTGTTTTGCAAAAAATTTATCTTGATGACTTAAAAGAGCAACATTTCATTGTTTTTTTTTCTTTATTGACTGAAAAATATTTTTGAAATGAAAATTCATATTTTTTGTGAAAACTTAACATTGTCTGTTTAAAAATACAACTTATTGGGAACGAATCTGATTCGTTTGAGACTATTTCATTTTTTATTACAAATCATTTTTTTGGTTAAAAATTCCAATACTTGGTCCAAATTTTTATTATTTGGTTAAAAATGTATACATTTTTTAAGAGTTCAATAATTTTCTCCAACAGTCATCTTTTTTTGTGGAAAATTCGTATTTTCGGGTTGAAAATTCAATTTTTTGTAGAATATTCTACTCTTTGTGGGAAATTTCTGCCTTATGACCTGAAAATTCAAGAATTTAGTTGAAATTGTTTGCTTTCCTGTCTAAAAAAAAAGTTGGTTAAAAATTTCACTATACTTTTGAACATTCGTTTTGACGGTTTGAAAATGCATGTTTTTTTAGTATAAATTGAACCTTATTCGTTCAAAAATGCAGTTGTTTGGTTGAAAATTAATCTTTTTTGCCTAAAAATTAAAATATTTTCTTCAAACCTCGTCTTTTTTCAGATGGATTAAACTGTTGTTTATTAAAAATAAATATTTTTTTGGTTGAAATGCCAACCTTTACATTTTTTGGTAAGAATTCATCTTTTTTGGTTCAAAATTCAACAATTAGTTCAAAGTTGAGTTACTTTGATAAAAATTATTTTCTTTATTCATTTCTTTGGTTGGAAATAAATCTATTTTATTCAAAATTCGTATTTTTCAGTTGAATTCCGTAATTTATTATTTAACATAAATTTATTTTTAGGCGGAAGTATTAACTACATTATCTTTTTAAAAAATACTCTTTTCTGGTTAAAAATGGTTCTTGGAAATTTTCGTTTTTTCTTAGCTGAAAAATCTTTTTTTGTTATATATTCATCTCTTTTGGTTGAAAATTTAACTACTTTGCTGAAAATCGATTTCTATTTTAATTACAATTATTGATGAAAATTCACATTTTTTCTTTCTGAACTGAAAAATCTTTTGCGGTCGAATGATAAACTATTTTATTGAAAAGTAGTATTTTTTAATTGGAATATCAACTGCTAAACGTTCTGATGAGAAGCATCTTTTTTGGTTAAAAATTAATCATTATGTTGAAAATGCAAGATTTTTAATTGAAATATTAGGAATTTGAACCATTTCAATTTGAACTTAATAATATTATGTGCTTATAATAATTTTATTTAAATATTGATATAAGACAAGTAGAAAAGAAGGAACATCAAATATAATTACTCATATCTTATATAAATAAAATATAAATTAAACTTTGTTAAAAATTCATTTTTGGTTGATGATTAATTATTTTATTTAAAAATTCATTTCTTCGGTTTAAAATTCGTCTTTTTTGGTACGAAATTAATATTCTGGGTTGAAATAACATGTATTTGGTTGAAAAATTAACTTTTTTTGAAAATGCATATTTTTTGGTTGAAAATGTTACTATTCTGTTGAAAAGATGTCTTTTTTGGATGAATTGCACTGTATTTGATTTAAAATATAAATATTTTTTGGTTGTAATATCAACTATTAAATTTCTCGTTGAAAATTAATTTTTCGTTGTTGAAAATACTACTATTTAGCTAAAAGTTGATCTACTTTGTTAGAAATGCATTCTTTTGTTAAAGTTGATTAAAGATGCATCATCTCAGCTAAAAATTCATATATTTTGGTAGAAAATTCAGCAATCTGTTCATTTGTCATTCTTCGTTGAGAAATATTGCTCAAATTGAAAACGACTTATAACTATTTTGTACAAATGTAGTATTTACCTATATTTATTTTATTTAAGAGAATTTATTCCCTTATTTTCGTGAAAAATCTCAAAATTTCCCCGATTTTTAGATCATTTTGTCCTGTGAACCTCTTTAAAGATGTTTTTGAATTGAAACTACTGAATTGATTTATCTTTCAAATTTCGTTTCTGGATTGAATCGTCCGCGATATCTTCGCTGTCAGCGATATCCTTCTAATATACAAAAATGTCAAATAAATCTTTCAGGAGACATATTAGAAATAGGTTTCATGAAGAAGAATCTCTTTCAACACGTCTTGTTGATCTAATGTCTTGAATTTTATTTTATGATTTTTAAAAAATGAATCGAAACTTTGTAAAAAAAAAAATAAAGGAAAAAGAGAAAATTGGGTCATAATTCTCGATTTTAGGTGTTTTTTCAAATTTAATCATGGAAAAAGGCAAAGGGGGATTAGGTAAAAAAGGGGGCGGACCTTAAACCCTAGGTTGTCATTTTTTTTTTAATTTTCAGATGAAATACACAGCCTACAATGGTTGGATCTCCTCAGGACTCGTCACCTGGAATATAGACAAAGTAGCCATCCTTGACAGTTTTGGAAAGAGCACTTCAGTTTGCAGACGTAATCTCAGTCTCGAATCTGGAAAATCCATTTCCTTGAGACTTTATCCAGGCGAGTGCAATATCCCTGAAGAAACTGAGAATATGACAACAGCTTCAGAACCAGTGAACGAGCGATTTGCTCAAGAGAGACAAGGAGGAATTGGTCCCTTCACAAGGGATCAAAATATAGAGAAGGAAACTGCCACTATAGATTTGATTTCTAATGAAAGATCTACCCCTAAAAAAGGGCTGGGTCCTTTTACAAAGGATCAAAATCCGAAGCTTCCAGCTCCTGAAGCTCAGGATGCACCTAGACCCTCGCATTCTGATCCCAAAACCACTGTAGAAACCTCGAAGAGTTTAAGCAACAACAAAAAGGTGAAGTTGTATTAGAATTTCTCTAATTAAATAATGTAGTTGTAAGAAAATCGTTGTCACAAGACATAAAAAGATAATGTAAGTGCTAAGAAGAACCACAAACTCTGAATACTGTTTTTTTTTTGTCAACGGCTTGCAAAATTTAAGATATTAAATCATCCTTAATTGATAATTTGAAATAACTATTGTTTAGCTAAGTAGTCAAGATGATGAGATTGTGCTGCAACAAATCATTTATTGCTCCATCGTCATAACCACAAAGAGTGTTTCTAATCCGCAAATATTACTTTCTCTTTGCTTAGCTGACTGAATTTTTAAGTAGCCTTCGGCACTTCACCACTTGCTAATTTTTCAAATAAAAATCCAAAGAGTCTTAAATTACCAAGAATTTCAAGAAAAGTGTCTGGTAAATATTGAATACTGACTTTTATTTTAAAGTTCATTATTTTCTTTTAGGCTGTCTCTAGTCCTTGGTTTTTTATCGATATTTCCGATGATGGGGATTCGAATTCGTTGGAAAACGCTGATTCCGAATCTGGCAGGGCCTTTTCCAGTTCGAATTTCATCCAAAAAAGTACTTCTGGTCCCAAATCTACGAAATCAACGGAAACTACGACAGAACTGACTTCGGAGATCCAAGAACCAGTGTTAAGAGTCATAAAAAAGGAGACTGGAAGATCATTAAAACTTCCAGAAATCACTGAACCAATTCTGAGGCCTCGATTGACAAGGCAAAATACAAAAGGGGACACTTTTCTTCAGGTAAAAACAAATATATAATAAAATCTCAGGGTGGCCGTTTTAATCAACGACAAAAATTCACGGTTTTTCACGGTTCGAAAACATTTTTCATAGTCAATTACATTTAAAAAATCGAACTCTAAAACTAAAGATGTTTCCATTTGAAGCAATAAAAACTGAGCTGCAAATTAAAGTACTCAAAGTGGAACTCTTGAATTCTAAACTTTTAAACTAGAAAGTTATTTAATTGAAAAATGTTGTATTCAAATACTTAATAATTTTCACGTATAGAATGTAAGCTAATACAACCTTTCAACTGACATTTTTTCAATTAAATGCAGTTAAATATTTAATATAAATCCACATTATAATTTCCAATTCTCTAAATTGAAGAATCAATCAATAAATGTAAACCATTTTAAAATTATACCATTTTTAACGATTTTAAGCTAGAAACATAAAAAATAGAACGATTAAGTTTTTTTATGAGCTAAATATTTCTTAAATTAAAAATTAAATTAAATTTCTTTCAAAAATTTTCAAAATCCTTAAAATGGTTCAAAATTTTGAAATATCTACAATGCATTTTTACGAATACATTTTTTCAAATTTTAAATTATTTTAAAACATTTTTTAAAATTATTTCAATTTTTTCTAATTTTTGACACTTAGTTGAAATTATTTGAAATCATTTCAATTTTTTAATTAATTTTGCATTTTTTTTAAACTTCTAAATATCTTTTCAACGTATTCGAATTTTTTCTAAGAATAATAGGTGTTCAATATTTATTTACACATAAAAATTCAACGATTAAACTTACAAATTAATTTTTTTTTAGTAAAACAATTATAGTTGTAACCCTCAATTGTTAGTTTTTTGTTTAGTTTTAAATATTTAATTTATAATTACCGATTTTTAATTAAGTCAGATATTTTTAAATATTAGGTTATTATTGTTTATCTTAATTAAATAATTTCAAATTGAATTGTTGAAAAATATACTATTTTAGACTGAAATAATATTTGAAATTTAATCAAAGTCTTTAATTACGAATATATTATTTTAACGTTATTTCAAAATAGTTTCATTCCAAATGAAACAGTTTAAGTTTTAACGTTAAAATCTGCAAATTGTAAAATTGTGAACTGAATCCGAATCGTCTTGTAAAATCAATATCTTCACTTCTTAAACCTTAAAGCATGGTTTCATTTTTCAAAATATTAATTAATTTACATTCATAGTTGATCAACTACAAATTTTTTGTCCAAGATCTTGGATTTCAAACGCTTCTAATTATTAATTGTTCAAGTCTTTAAAACTGCATTTTAGAAATTTTTAATTAAAATGTTCGCTTAAAAATTAAAAATCTAAAATAGAAAATGATATAACTGAAAAATAAAGTCCAGTGGCCAAAATGAATATCTTATAGTATTGGTTAAAAAATTATATTCTTTTCTAATTTTCAACTGATTCCATCATTATTTTCAGGATAATCGTCGAATGGAGAGAGAAGAATCTCCGTCGACCACTAGATCTTTCACGGTTCAGTTTCTTCCTGAAAGACTAGCAGGGATTTTAGCACAAGCTGAAAGATATGCAAGACAGACTCTTCTACCTTTAATTTCTCAATACACGCCGAGTTTTATTGGCGCGGGGAGAACTGATCGAACTAAATATTTTCCTCCTTTAGGAGATATTGAGAAAACAACTGAACAAATAATGAAAAAGGAAAGCTCTACAGAAAAAAATAATGATCCAAAGATCAATGTGGTCAGTAATATCTTATTTTCGTTCACTAATTCAGGGCGTCCAGGAATTTTAAGGAACGAAATTCAAGATCTTTTCCGGGTTTTACAGATCGAGAATTCAAGTTTTTCCAGGTCTCATTTTTTTACATTTAATATTGAAACAAATGTTTGTTATTGATGTAAAAATGAGCCACTTTATGTTTTATTGCCCGACAATTTTTAAAGAAAGCAGAACCATAAATAAACAAATTCTTGATTTTTTGCGAACATAAGTCTATTCGTTGAAATTTTTTGAAGCACTTATAATATTTGTGAAATTTGGAAGTTTCTGTGAAAGTTTCTGGAATCTTTTCAAATGTTTGTAAAATAATTTAAATCCCTTAAATGTTTATGGATTTTTTTTAATCTTTTGAAATTTTATGAAATATTTGTGAAAGCTTTCTTTAATTTTTGTTTTTGAAATCTTTTGTGTTCGTTTGAAATTATTGAAATCTTCTCAAATTTGTTAAAATCTTTTGAAATAGTTAACATCTTTGAAATATTTTTGAAATTTTTCGCATTCATTTAAAATTATTGAAATATTTTAAATCTTTGAAATATTTTTAAATTTGGTGTACTTTATCATTTTTTAAATCTTTGGAATTTTTGTATTATTTTTAAATCTTTCTGAAATCTTTTGTATTCATTTTAGATCATTAAAATATTTGTACTTTTTCATATCTTTTGAATTAATTGTACAATATTTCTCTAATCTTTGTTTGTGAAATCTTTTTTCATTTGTTGAAATCGTTTAATTATTTGGAATCTCAGTAAAAGTGTACCGTACCCTTTTTTCTAGTACTGAAATTAATGAAACATCAACATTTTCAACCATAAATTTTACAATTTGTAATTTGAATACCTCAAAAAAATGTATATTTTACAAGGATCAACAAAAAATTCAAGGAGAATTCCAGATTTTCAAGGGTTTTAAGCTCGCTGGACAATCTCTTAATTGTATATGCTTTAATGATACATTTTTAAATTGTTATTTCCTGATGTTTAGACTTCACAGGAAGGACAAACGTATGCAAAAGCATCAGAAATAGTTGAAGAATCTGCCACAGCGGTTCAAGAAACTTCAAATATCACCTTCGCCTCAACAGAAAATGTCATTAGCACTGAAAAACAAGGCAACGATTGGGTTCCAATTGATCGGGAAGCAAAACAAATGTCAAATTATGCGAAAGTTATTCACAACCTGAATGTAACCCTTCAGGAAAAATCGTACACAGGACGGTGGTTGAATGAAGATGGTGATGGCTGGACTGCACAAGCTGAAGATGCTGCTGCCGGCCCAGAAACAAAAATTGATGACTGGGTTCCGATAGTCGGCAAGACACAAAACGAAAACATTCCCAAGATTTCTACCCTACAGAATTCTGAAGGCAAAACAAATCCTGGTTAGTTGATAGAATTTTTCTCATCCTGCCGACAAAATAATTTTTTAATTTTTGGATCTGTTTGGGTACGAGTTCTACGATAACTTAAATTTAATGAAAGAAAAATAACTTTTTTTATACAAATTATTATTAAAAGTTTATAGTTTATTTTTAAAATAAATTAAAAGAGTAAGTCATTCAGTTTTAAGATAACAAATTTAATATTTTAAGTACTTGTTACTTTTTCTTGTCTGATTCTAAATTTTACAAACATAACATTATTGTACACTGAAAACATTCAAAGTAGGTGTTTTGATCAAATTCTTTATTTTTTTACCAAATAGTAGAATTTTCAAATAATAAATGTAACTGAATAATAAATAATAAATGTAATAATGACTGTAACTAAATGTTTAAAGTTCTAATTAAAAAATGTAAATTTTCTACTAAAATAATACGAATTTTTAACAAAATTGTTAAATTTTCAACAACAAAAGTTACCAAAAATGGAATAGTGAAATGTGTAGATAAAAAATTGGAAATTCCAACATTATAGTTCAATTTCCAACAAAAGAAGTGCACTTTTAACTAAAAAAGAAAACACTTTCAACCAAAAATGAAATAGTTAAATTTGTTGATTAAAAAATTAATTTTCAACCAAAAAAAAAACGAATGTTTCAATTAAATAGTCTTAGCCATAGAGATGAATTTTCTAATAACGTAACTTAAATAAAATACTTGATTTGTAACCTGAAAAATTGATTCTAGAAAAAATTATAATGAGAAAGTACAATTATTATGGAAAGAAATGAATTTTA
Source organism: Belonocnema kinseyi (assembly GCF_010883055.1). NCBI lineage: Eukaryota > Metazoa > Arthropoda > Insecta > Hymenoptera > Cynipidae > Belonocnema > Belonocnema kinseyi. The sequence continues at coordinate 69,769,754 of NC_046663.1, forward strand.
CAGATAAAAAATCTTCAAACAAAACTGAAAAGGTTCAGTTTTCAGTTTAAAAATATAATTTTTAACAAAAAAGAAAAGTTTGAATAAAATAATTAAATTTTCAAACGAAAATAATGAGTTTTGAAACAAGAATATGAGTTTTCTATCAAAAATCTGATTTTCAATTAAAAAATTATTTGTCAACCAAAAAAAAATTTTACAAAGTAATGACATTTTTTTAAAGTGTTTGAATTTTTTACCAAAAAAAATTAATTTTTAACCAAAATAATTAAATTTGCTAACAAGAAGAATTTTCTAAAAAAAAGTTCAATTTTCGAGAAAAGAAAAATGAATTATTAAAAAATTAGTTAAATTTTCAATCGAAAAATGATTCAACAAAATACATCAATTTTCATCTGAATGGTAGATTTTTAAACTAAAAGATGTAAATTTTTAACTAAAAATGCACAAGTTAAATTTTCAGTTAATCAATTTTTAATGAAAAAAAAACTGATTTTCACTAAAATAATTTATTTTTAACCAACGTGATGAATCTTCAATAAACAACCTAAAATGCAATAGTTTTTAGTTTAACCAAAACATAGTTTTAACTAGAAGCCGTTGAATTTAACCAAAAAGGACGAATTTTCAACAAAGCATGTAATTTTTCAGATAACAAATATAAGTTTTGAACCAAAAATAAAAGTGATATTTTTTATTTGAACAATTACATAATTTGTTGAAAATTCGTCCTTTTTTATTCAATTCAACGCCTTTTATTACACTTATTTTATGGTTGAAATATCATCTATTACATTTTACATTGCTTGTCGAATATTAATCTTATTGGTTTAAAATAAAATATTTTGATGAAAATCGGTTTTTTCATTAAAAATGGATTAACTGAAAATTGAAATTGTCCGTTTTTGGTTAAAAATTGGCCTCTTTTAGTTTAAAAATGAACGATTTGGATGAAAATTCATGTATTTTGATGAAAATTCGTATCTTTTTTGAAAATTCATCTTGAAGCTTAACAATTAATCTTCTTGGTTGAAAAAAAAATTTCGCTTGAAAATTTAACTAATTTAAAAAGAATTGTTTTTCAGTTCCTTGAAAACTGATAGTTTTAGTTGAACATTAAACTATATACACGGAAATTGACTTTTTAAAACATAATTCTTCTTTAAAAATTTATTTATTTTGGTTAAAAATTAATTTCTTGGGCCACAAATTTAATGACTTTGTTAAACAAAATTTTTGGTTAAAAATTAATTTTTTAGTTGAAAGCTCGACTTTTTGTTATAAAATTAATCTTCTTGTTTGAAAATTCATTATTTTTAGAAGTAAATTTAATTATCTCATTCAAACCTACTTTTTCTGGGTTCAAAATTATTGTTTCAAACTAAAAAGTGAACTATTTCATTTTTGTCTCGAAATTTATTTTTAGTTGCAAATTTATTTATCTCGATTAAAATTTAACTATTTTATTGAAAATTTTTGTTGTTAAAATTTAATTTTCGAACTTAAAAATTTAATATTTCATTAAAAATCGTTCTTTTTTGTTTAAATTCAACTGTTTTCTATTTAATATGAAAATATTTTTTTGTTGGAATATCAACTATTCAATTTTTCGTTGAAAAATCATCTCTATGACTGAAAACGAACTATTATATTGAAAAATTCGCTGTTTATGGTTAAAACTTAATTTTTTCAACAGAAAATGTAACTATTTCATTTTTGATTGGAAACTTCTTATTTAGATGAAAATTCACTTCTCTTTTTGCTAATTGTATATACTGTTGGAAATTCAATTTTTCTATCTGAAAATTTCACTCTACCATTTTTGTTTAAAAATATATTGTTTAGTTGAAAATTTAACAGTTTTATTTAAAATTTGTTTTCTTTTAGTAGAAAATTTACCTTTTATAGTTCAAGCTTTAAATATTTAGTTGGAAATTGATGTATTTTGTTAAAAATTTGTTTTTCCAGTAGAAACCTAATATATCATTTTTGGTACAAAATTGAACTTTGTTAGTTGAAAATTTTACTATTTGATAAGAAAAATAGACAATGTTATCAAAAAACGTACTTTAAATTTTGTCAGTAGACAAAAATAGTATGTTTGTAAAATTCAGAACTACGCAAGCAAAAGTGACCAGTAATTAAAAGATGAAATTTCTTCTCTTCAAACTGAATCACTTACTCTTTCCCTTTATTTTGCAACTGAACTATTAACTTTTATTATTAATTTGTAAAAAAAAATCTATTTTGCATTTATTAAATTTAAATTATCGCAGAACTCGGGCCCGAACAAATCGCGCACTTTGGTGAGTATTAAACTACTCCATTATTTAAATAATTCAATTAAAATTTTGAATAAATTCCAAGTTAAATTAAAATTTTAATCGATTTTTGCAGAAGCGGTCGAAACAGGGAAACCAGAAAATCGAGAAAAATTGAAAGAAAGTGTCATCAAAGAAGAGAAAAATCCATCGGAGCCGAATGAAGAAAGGAAATTCATTCCTTTGATAGATTTAGAAAATACAGATGAATCTGTCCCTCAGACTGGACACACTAAAAGTGAAAAAGTCTCCACCGAAACAATCGCAACACATATTCAAAGGATCGCAGAAACGATTCCGAATAAAAGCGGAACTCCAGAGGCGCGAACAGTTCTTTTTCCCTACGTCTACGAACGCAAAAACGATCCTCGAACGAGGTACATTCCTTTAATTCCGGAAGAGGATCTCGCTCTCCCCAAATCTCTCATCGAACGAGATCGATGAACAAATTTCTTTCAATCATGAGCTTTTAAAAAATCACTGAAAAACATCAATACGAAAATAAAATCAGTAGGTTTGACATTGAAGGCCGAGGTCTTCAAACATAAAAACGACTGACTACATAAGTTATACAAAATAAGAGCAAGCATATTTTTGTATCACTTTTACAATTTTTGAGTATTTTTATACTATAAATCTGATAAATCTGCAAATCAAAATGTGAAAGGAACAAGTGTCATAAATTAGAATTTTCTGCGAATACGGCAATTTGTCAGCTGCTGGGTAGTGCTGACTATTCTAATTAAAGTTCCCGAAAATTCAATTCTAATATAAAAATAGCTATTTTATACCGATTGATAATTTAAAAAAATTATGATTTTATTCATAAAACAAAGTAAAAATATCAGTCATTCAGTTTGAAAAGTAAACATTTGATATTTCAAGTACGGTCAGTTTTTCTTGTGTTGTAAATTTCACAAATATAACATTATTTTCTATGGAAAGAACTTTTCAAAGTACAAGTTTTCAATAGTTTTCTATTTTTATATAGAAAAGAAAAGGTGACATATTTTGGCTTAGAAATCCAACTGTTTTGTAGAAAAATCGTTGTTTTGACTTAAAAATGTTTTTTTTTATCAAAGATTTCAAACTTTTTAAACTGTACAATTGAATAAATTGATTAAATTAAAAATTGTATTAAAAATTATTTTTTTCTATTTGAAAAATAAACTAATTAATTACAAATTTGTCCTTTTTGGATGAATTCAATGGTTTTTAATTTAAAAACTTTTTTGGTTGAAGATTTTACGGGGAAAATTAATCTTTTTAGTTGAAAATACAACTAAATGTTTCAAAGATCAACTACTTTGGTGAGAATTATAAATATTGTTGGTAGAAAAATCATTTCTTTGTTTGAAAATTTATTGATTATTTAAAAATTAATTTTTAATTTGCTTAAAAAGTTATCTATTTTTATTTAGAATTCAACTACTTGGTTGAAAATTAATTTTTTACTGAAAACTTAAGGATATACTAAAATTTTTAGTCTTAAAATGTTTTGTTTTTTAAAGTAAAAAAATCGTCTTTTTGGTAGAAAACTATTCTTCTTGTTTTTTAATTCATCATTTGGTTAAAAATTCATATATTTTATAGGAAATTCGTCTATTTTGTTTAACATTTTGATCTTTTTGCTTGGAAAATCATTTCTTTGGTTGAAAATTTATCTATTTCATTGCAAATTTATTTTTATTTTACTTAGAAATTTATCTATTTTGGTTTAAAGTTCAACTATGTGGTTGAAAATTCATCTTTTTGGTTGAAAACTGATCATTTTTGGTTGAAAAATTAACCTTTTGGTTAAAAATTCATGTATTTTATAGAAAATTCATCTCTTTTGGTTAAAAATTCATCTTTTTCGTTAAAAAATAATTTCCTTCGTTGAAAATTGATCCATTTCATTGAAAATTTATTTTTATTTTGCTTAAAAATTTATCTTTTTGGGATTAACACTATTTTGTTGAAACTCTTAAGTGGTACAAAATTATTTTTTCACTGCAAAATAAATTATTCCATTTTTGGGTAAAAATGTACCTTTCTTTGATGAAAATTGAACTATATGGATCAAATGCATGTACTTTGTTGAAAATTCATCGTTTCAGCTGTAAATTATTTTTTACACTAAATATTAAATTTTCATATATTTCTAAATGTATCTTATTAGTTGAAAATTCTTTTTTATATAAAAATTTAACCATTCTATTTTTCAATATATGTTTTGTTAAAAATTCGTCTTTTTTGCAGTATATTATTTTTTTTTGTACATTCATTTCTTAGGTCGAAAATTGAACTAATTTCTTGAAAATTCCATTTTTGACCTGAAAATTAAAAATTTTCCATTTTTGGCTGGAAATTTATTTATTTTTTTGTTGGAAATTTACTTCTATAATTGAAAATTTCATAATTTTTTTGAAAATTGGTTTTTTGTTATTGAAAATTGACTCTTAATTAACTATTTGGCTGAAAATGCATGTATTTTGTTAAAAATTTGTGTTTCTAGCAGAAAATTAATCTTCTTGTTTGAAAATTCATCTTTTTGGTTAGAAATTAATCTGGTTGGTTCAAAATTCATCAGTTTTGCTTGAAAAATCATTCACTTGGTTAAAAATAGATATTTTTTTAACGATCACTTTTAGTTTGCTTAAAAATTAATCTTTTTTTGTTTAAAGTTCAAATAGGTGGTTGAAAATTCATCTTTTTTGGTAGAAAATTATTCCTCTTATTTAAAAAAATTATCTTGTTTGGTTCAAAATGAATCATTTTCACTGTTTTGGCTGAAAATTATTTTTTTAACTGAATATTGAATTATTATTTTTTTAATATAACTTTTTTTTATGGAAATTCATTTCTTAATTGAAAATTTAAACTCTTTGTTAAAAATTCGTTTTCTTTTGGTTGCAAATGATTCTTGTACTCAAAGTTTAACTATTCTATTTTTGTAACATATATTTTCTTAGAAAATCGTCTTTTCGGTAAAGCATTGTTCTTTTTGTTTGTACATTAATTTCTGTGGTTGAAAATTGAACTATTTTGTTAAAAATTCCATTTTTGATCTGACCATTTTTCCATTTTTAGCTGAAAATTAATTTTTTTGTTGAAAATTGACGTTTCTTCGAATTTTTGGCTGTAAATTCATATATTTTGTTGAAATTTTGTCTTTCTAGTATAAAAGTAATCTTTTTTGAAAATTCATCTTTTTGGTTAAAAATTGAGCTATTTCATTTTCGGTCCAAAATTTATCTTTACTTATTGAAAATTCAACTATTCGATGTAAAAAAAAATACAGAAAATTATGAACAACCAACCAGTAATTAAAATATTAATTTTTTCCAAAGTGTTTACTTTCTTTTATCAATAAACTATAAACTTTAATATCATAAATTTATCTAAAAAAAGGTATTTTTCATTTATCCAAATTGAATTTTCGCGAAACATTGACCAGACCAGTTAGCGTTACCTAGCGGCCGACATTTAACTTGTCTATCAATGGACATGAAAAATTGAGAGTATTTATTAATTTAAATCTAGAGAAAAAAAAAACCTAGAAAATAATCATCGTAATTGTACAAATTATCCTATTTATCGCACCCAGCTCTAAAAAACGGTCGTAGGCTTAATATCACTTGTGATTGCTTAGTGTATTCAAAAAATAATCTCAATTTTTGGCCTGAAAAATTATTTTTTCAAATCCCTATTTAATAATCAATTCCAGCATCTGTATATAAAATCGGCTATAGAAAGAAAGTTACGTTTCTTCTTCGTAAAAACTGGAGCCCTTAACTTTATTTTCTCTTGTATATAGGAATTTTTACAATATAATATATATTATATATATATATATAGCTTCGCTGAAAATCATTTTTTACGTTCGTTCGTTACTGTTATTGATTAATAATTGTTGTTATTATAATTACAACTAGTACCGTCGTCGATATTCGTCGTTCGCATGTTGACTCATTTAAAAACCGGCGAAAGACGAAATCGAGCGCCTAGGACGCAAAATAATATTTAATCTATTTGTATATACCATGCACCAATGCAAGGAGTCTCTAAAGAGCCACACGGTTTTCAAAAATAATATGTACAGCAAGTCAAAACTTTGAAAGGATTACTCTGTACAATAAAATTTTATCCTATTGCTGCTTTTGCTTAGAATAAATAAATAAACTTTCATTTTTTAACCCCCCCGGCCCACAAAATACTCATGTGTCGATGCAAATTTCACTCGCTTATCATCTCTCAAACTTTTTTTGTTCTTCCATCGGATATGCTCGCTCCTGATATGTCCAGTTTTTAAAAATGCCCGCTTGCGAAAAATCTTGGTTCGAAGTTGCTCAGGTACCGCGTGGCAAAATAACAGCTACTAGAATATTCTAACTTAACAATAAAAACTGGGACAAACAAGCACTCATTAATCGTGGCTCGAAGGAGCGCGAATACTGGAAATGAATTTAAATTCCGTAACGGGATACGTATTTCGTGAAACACGCTGTCTTATAGAATGGTTAACGATTATTTAGCTTAGTAAAAATTTGGTACAACATTTCCTAAAAACAGTACGACGGAACAATTGATTTTTTTGTTTGTTTGTTTGTTTGTTTGTCAGTGCAAAGCTACACATTCTTTCGGCTGGGTCGCTCTTGAATGTTGCGCTCTCTCTCTCTCTCTCTCTCGCGCGCACGAGCAATTTTTCTTTGTCGAATTTCGCTCTTTATATATTTCTTTTTCCCTGTTTTTCCTACGAATAATCAGCGTTAAAAATGAACTAATCAGTTAAAATCGACAACGTAGTATACTCGGAATGGACAATTCCTTTTCAGAGTGGCCACTCAAATCTTAGAAAAAATGCTCACTGACGGAAATGTATGTTTATAATAAAATATGATAAAGTACAATACAAGACAGCATTGTGAAAATTGTAATTTTCTGTAAAAATTCGTAATAACTTGAAAACTGTTGTAAAAAATGTGTGAATTTTAGTAAAAACTTGTAGCTTCTAGTAAGTGATTAGAAATTTTTATACTGTTCTACTGTATTGTAATTTATTATGAAAATTACATTTCCTACAGGATCGGATTTATTCCTGACGAATGTTTGTTGGTTAAATAAATAAATTAAGCTTCCTCATGAAGGGTTAATTACCCCTGGAAATTCGGTATACGGATTTTCAAGATTTCCAAACATATCAGACATATCATTTTAAGGAATTCCAAAGGATTTAAAGAGATTTCAACAATTTCAAGGGATTTGAAATAATGAGAACTTTAGAATAAGTTTATTTTAATTTATATTCAAGGGATTCCAAAGCAACTCAAAGAATATAACATATTTCAAAAGATTTTTTAATATTTCAAGTCTCAAGATATTTCTAGTCGTAAGTTTATTTTAATTTTTATATTTAAGGGATTTCAAATTATTTATATCTACTTTTCTAAATGAAATTTAACGTTTTCCAAATATTTCAAGGGCTTAGAAAGTAATTCAAGACCGATAACAAAATTCAAGAGATTTCCAAAGATTTTCGGGATTTTTAAAAAGTATTTTAAGAAATTTCACAAGATTGAATCAATTTTAATAAATCTCCAAGGAATTGAATGGATTTCAAACACTTCTAGAGATTTAAACCATTTTTTCAGATAATTTTAAAGAATAATTTTAATTTAACGTATAGTCAAGGGATTCCAAAGGACATCATTGAATCTCCTGGGAGTTCATGCGATTTCAAAGATTTTAATGGTTTGCACTTTAAAAAAAAAAGATTTTGATGGATTCAAATTAAATTTTTTTAAGCGAATTTAAAAATTTTAAAAGGATTTTTAAACATTTCAACTATTTTAAAAATATTTCATCTATTTTTAACAGATTACATTTTTTTTTACATTTTTCAAATATGTCAGTGGATTTCAAAAAATGATGTAGGATTTTCAAAGATTTCAAAGATTTCAAGAGATTTCTAGAGAATTATGTTTAAGGACTTTAAAATGATTTATAGCTTTTTAAATACAATTTTTCGTTTTCCAAAGATATCAAGGAAACTTCAGGGATTCCAAGGGATTTCAAGAGACATAAAAAATGTCAAGGAATCTTTAAGATTGTTGTAGGATTTCCAAAGATTTAAGGAATTTTACGGTATTTCAAGGAATTTCACAAGATTTATAGATTTTTTAAAACCATTTTTTAAAAGATAACTTTAATGAGTAAGTTTAATTTAATGTATATTCAAGGGATTTCAAATCACTTCTACCTACTTTTCACAAGGTTTTCATCGATTTCAATTATATTTTTTAAAGCGATTTTAAAGATTTCAAGGGATTTAAACAGTTGTTTGTTTTAAAGAAATGTAATGAATAAATTTAATTTAATTTGAATTTTAGAGAATTTCCATTAATTTTAAGCAATTTTATCATACTTTATACAATTTTTATGACATTTTAAAGATTTCCAGACATATTAGGAGGATTAAAGGGATTTAAAAAGGTTTCAACCAAATTCGAGGGAATTTCATCGATTTTAAAAGGATTTTTAAATATTTCAACTAATTTAAAAAGATCTCATTGATGAAAAAAATATTTCAGACAATTTCTACGTTTTTAAAATATGCCAATCGATTTCAAAGAATTTTGTAGGATATCCAAAGATTTCAAGAGATTTGTAGTAGAACTTTGGGAAATTAATTAAATGAAATTTTAAAGGATTCTTAGCGATCCCAACGACTTGAAGCGATTTTAAGGTATTTCAAAAAACCTCATAAAATTTAAGGATTTCAAGAAAATTCACAGATTTCTGGAGATTTAAACGGTTGTTTTTAGAGATCTTTGATAAATAAGTTTAACCCTAATTATGTTCAAGAGATTTCAAATAATTTATACCTTTTTAAATACATTTTTACGTTCTCCAAATATATCAAGGAATTTTCAAGGATTCTAAGGGACCTCAAGAGATTTGGAAAATGTTAAAGAATCTCTAAGAATGTTGTAATGTTTCAAAAACAAATCAAGGAATCCCTAACGATTTTCAAAATTTCAAGGAATTTTCCAAGATCTAAAGGATTTTATTAAATCTCCGAGGAGATTTTTATATTTTTAAAAGATTTCAAGAAATTGAAAAGCATTTTCTTGAATCTCCAACGAATTTCAATTAAAATTTAAAAATCCATTTTAAAGACTTTAAAGGGATTTTAAATATTTCAACTAATTTAAAAAGATTTTATAGATTTTCAAAAGATTAAACATTTTTTTTACGTTTTTCAAATATTTCCTTGGATTTCAAAATTTTTTTTATGATTTCCAAAGAGATTTAAAAAGATATAAAAAATTCCGAGGAATCTCTAAGAATTTTGTAAGATTACTCAAGATTCAAAGGATTCTTAACAATTTTACAGATTTCAAGGAATTTCAAGAGATTTAAAGAATATCTTTAATCTCCAATGAGATTATTACGTTTTTCAAACATTTCAAGGGATTCCGAAGGATTTTATTAAATATTCAAGGATAGCATGGGATTTCAAAGATTTTAATTACTTTAAGTAAAAAAAAAAGGTTTTCATAGATTTCAATTAAAAATTGTTAAGCGATTCTAAATATTTCAGAAAAATTTCTAAATATTCTAATTAATTTAAAAACATTTCATCGATTTTCAAGAGAATTAATTATTTTTAACTTTTTAAATATGTCAGTGGATATCAAAAAATAATATAGGATTTCCAAAGATTTCCAGAGATATAAAAAATGTCAAGAAATCTTTAAGAATGTTGTAGCATTTCTAAAGATCCAAGGGATTCTTAACGATCTTAAACATTTTAAAGGATTTTAAGGTATTTCAAGGAATTTCACAATTTTTAAAGGATTTTATTAAATCTCCAAGGAGTTCACGGGATTTCAAAGATTTCTGGGGATTTTAACGTTTTTGCCAGAGAAATTTGATAAATAAGTTGAATTCAATATTTACATTCAAACAATTTCAAATGATTTATTCTTTACGAAATAAATTAAGTTTTATTTGAAGATTTTGTTTACGGATTTCAACGATTTAACGAGAGAAGATTAAGATTTATAGGAACTTCAATTATTTTAAAGATTTTGGAAGAAAAAAATAAATCTCTTCTTTGTAGTTTCTCTACCTTTTACATTAATTCCTTCAATATTTTTTTATTACTAATTCCAGTTCTTATTATGCTATAATTTGTTTACTATATACTGACTTTTTTATAATAAATTCCCTATAATCCATATAATTTTCTTGCAATCAATGCAATATTTTGCAATCTAGCGTACACTAAAAATCCGAGTAATCAACCCCTCGGAAAAGTCGATTGCTAAAACATTAAACAATTTCAATTTAAAATCACTGTAACACAACAATCTCAAATTTAAAGCTTGGAATCAATGAACTAAATTCTGTTTACAAAAAGTAAAAAAAAACGTCATTTTACAGTTCAGTGGCCACCCTGCTTCCAATTGATTTTGTAAATCGACTGCTTTTGGGTCCTTTTCGCCATATCTGCATCGTGCTTCTTAAGATGCTAAATACTTAGTTAATTCTATCATGTATATAATAATATTTATATATAAAATATAAGGCCGCCTCATTAATACACTGACTAGATCAGTTACATATTATCCTCTTTTACCTTGGCAATCTCTCTGGTCGAAGTTTAGATTTCTCACCGACAAAAATACACAGACAACAAAATATACTATTTGTCTCTTCAATTCGGAGCACACCATCATACACCCAACGAACACATCAATACATTTTGCATTTGGCATGGAGAATCGGAAGGGACCTCCCTTTTTCAAGAGGACGGTCTTTATTCTTTAAACCGTAGCAAAATTTGAAACTTCTTCTGCTAACGGCACTAGCAGGGGCTAAAACCAGTTTTAAAATCGCAATACTACACTGAAAAAAAAACTGAAACTTGGAGTTGAAAAAAAATCAAATTATGATGATTCTCTTGTATCAGTTTTAGACCCTGCGAGCAAGTTAAGCGTGTACAATATATAGGCCTAGGGAAGATTTTTCTAAGATTTATGAAGACATCTGATATTTGACACTGTACTGACGCTGAGGCGTAGAACTGAGACGTATCAAATGATAAAATTCGAGGTAGAATCTAACGAAAAGCAAAAAAAAAAAAAAAAGATGAACCTTAATTATATTATAATAGAATAAAATTATCTAACGCTCAGTTGATCCTTATACAACATTGCGGCGAACTCTGTCAACGACTTGTCTCGAAATCAAGAAAAAAAAGTAGCACGTTTGTTTCTTTCTACCCTTCCGAAAATACTAAAAGAAATTCAGAAGTTGTCTCGATGTTTTGAAGAATAGTTACTTACTAGGAACTATTAGAAATCAGAAAACGAAAGCAAAACGCTGCTGATCGATTGCGTGTTGCGCATAAAAGCTCTCGAGTAGCATTCTCCCTTTCGTATAAATTCGCATATGCCAAATTGACTTCATTGAATACGAGAGACAGGTAAAGCCGTAAAAAAAAAGAAAAGAGAGTAAGATCACAGTCAATAAAATTTCTGAGCATTGTTTGCTTCTAATTAGCCTTTTATGCGTAACACGCTCAGTTTTTGGTTGAGAATTGTTTTACCTGGCCTCTTTGTTTGAGTTACCCTAAAATTGCTGAACGATGGACGAAGCATCGAACAACCGGTTTCATCATTTTTTGTCAAAGAGAGGCAGTTTGCTCCTGACAGCGCCCTCGCAAACGACTAATCGCTGAGCCGCCGAAATGTTGCAGAGTGGCAGCGAACCTTCTAAACTCGCTCTCAGCAGAGCCATTCGATTAGGACCGACGTCAAATCCATGCTCGCCTAATCTGAAACTACCTGATGTCGCCTGCTTCCTCTCGAAATACTCAACGATTTTTGAAATCGTCTTGCTAGTCGAGCCAATTCCACCGAGTCGGTCTTCCCAGCACGAGGAATCTCCGCCACCGAGACTCGCTATGTCCTCAGAAGAATCGGTGTAGATTGAACTCGTCCTGTGATCATCGAGGAGGAAGAGACTGCTGGCTGCAGAACTGCTCAGGGTGGATGCGTGACGACGATTCGGCGGCTCGGGACTTAAATCTTCTCCGACGCAACTCCAGAAGCCGGATTCGCAGCTGCCACGACGTCTTGGTTCCCAGCCGTCTCGGAAAAGGGGATGAGCAAAGAGACAAGTTGCACCGACCTTCGTTGCCACCTGGAAAGTAATACAGATTTCACATACTGGTACAATAAGCAGGGCGCCAAAACAAAATACAAAAAAAAATTTAATACAGTAGATCCTCCATTATCCGATCTTCAATTATCCGAGGCATCGCGTTATCCGAGGCAACGTGACTCATCCAAGCACTTCGCATTAACCGAGGTGCATGCTCGAATAATACGGAGAATCATTAATAAAACAAACTGTTGCGCCTAACTCTGGACGCGCGCAGTAGTTTGCAATTATTAATAAGTTAATAAACTCATAAAGATCCACATTCGTAAGTTCCGAATTTTGTACTTCTTCTGTATTATCCGAGTTTTCGCTTATCCGAGGTATCTCCTCCCCAAATTACCTCGGATAATCGAGGTTCTACTGTAGTGTCAACAGTGTCATGTAGAGGATTTCAGGGTGGCCGTTTTAATAAAATAAAAAAATTCCCGATCATTTCCCGGTTGACAAACATTTTTCACGGTCAATGAAAAAGGGTTGTTTCGCGATTTTAGATAAAATCATTTTTTAATACATAATTTTAATCCGAACTGAAAGTGCGTTCTAATTTTTTTTTAATGTTGAGTCGTTCAATAGAAAAAAATTATTACAAATTGAAGGCCGTAAAACACTTATACAAGTTGGTGTCACGTGACTCAGAGGTTCTTATAATTGATAAAGAGGTTAGGCCACGGTCTGCTGTCAATTCTGAATATTTTCATTTGATAGTTTTATTTGTTATGGGTAAATGGTAGTCTCTGACGCAATCAAAATTTGACATTGTAATGTTAATTTTGTCCGCCATTTTTTTTTTTAAACTAAATAAGTTTGTATGTCAAAATTTTGGGAGAAGGAAGAATATATATGAGCCGACATCGGTTGGGTGCCTTGAGGTATTTATTTTGTAAGAAAAAGCGGTACTTTTAAGTTTTCCGTGACTACCTTGTAGCAGACGAAGCGACGGAAAAGTTTGGAGTTGGAAAAAGCCTCCAGCGCCGCCACCTTCCTTTTGCGAAAAAGTCGCAACTTGTTAGATAGTTTAACCACTGGTGCCTTTCTTTGACCCGTGGCCAGGTTTGAATCGCTTTAATATCCGTATTAGAACTGAAGATAATCTAGTTGCACATTTTTGTACTTTTAAGCAACAATTTTTATTATTTTTCAAATTTCTCAACTGCAACTGGTTCACAAAAGTTTTCCTCATACTCATGAAGTTTTTCAAATTTTTTCCATCGCCCCTTATATGAGAAATAATGCTCTAAACTCGACTGTTCTTAAATGTACCCAAAAAAACTGACTTTTTAAAAATTTTTCAGTCTGCTAAGGACAACAATTTTTTTACAGAAATGTCTTCAAGCTCATTAACGTAGAACACTTTCAGCTTTTAAATGACTGTTTTTTTGCTGCGCGAGCATTTTTTTTTGACTGAGTTGTTAAGCTTCAAAGGCCTATAGTTTTCTCGCCGATAGTAGGCATGCCCTCCTAACTTGGCCGAGCGGGGTTGAATCCACGGGAAGGGGGAGAATTCCATGAGCGGGGAGAGTCGCCATCTTACGATGTGCCATTTGATTATGCGCACGATCATTTTTGCCGACAAACTGTGCATGAAAATATAAACATGTGGGCGCTGCCATGTTTGTCGAGGAACATCAAAAGGTGGCGGACCTCCCCCCTCATTGCATCACCCCCGCAATGACATGCCTAGTCCCTTGTTTCCTATGTCCATGACAGCTATGAATACTCAGTCGGTAACGCGGCTTCATTGAAATATTATTCACGAAAAGAATTAGTTATTTAAAAATATTTAACTGGAATACTTAAAATTTTTAACCAAGAAGAAAAAATTTTAAACAAGGAGATTAACTTTCAAAGAAAAACATCATGTTTAAAAAAAAATAGATTTTTTTTTTAAATACGTGAATTTTAAACGAAATAGTTGAATTTTCAATTAAAAGAGGCAATTTTTCAGCCAAATTGTCGAATATTGAAACCAAAGTATTACTATTCTTAAAAAATGTTTTTTCAAAAAATACATTAATTTTTCAACCAAATATTTAAATTTTGAACTAAAAAATATCATTTTTCAACAACAAAAAGAATAGTTGAATTTTCAATTGGAGAAATTAATTTGGAACCAAACTGATGAATTTTCAACTAAAATAATTAAATTTTAAATAAAAACTAGTTTTAAACTAAAACAATGAATCTTCAAATAAAATAGTTAAACTTTCAACGAATTCGACGAATTTTCAAATAAAAAAGATAATTTTTCAAACAAAAATTTAATAATTACATTTTCAGTAAAAAAAAAGAATGTTTAACCAAACAAATGAATTTATTACTAAAATTATAGAATATTCAACTGGAATAGTATTTTCATTTGTAAGTTAAAGAAAAAAATTATTTTCTACAAAAAGAAGAAACAAATTTTCAATCAAATAGCTCATTTTTTATGCAAAGAAATGAATTTTTAATATAAATGATGAATATTCAATAAAAAAATTAATTTTGATGAAAAGAGTTTATTTTTCAACTAAGAAAATTTATTTATAACATAAAATGTGAATTTTTATTTAAAATGATGAAAATTTGGCTCGAATACTTGAATTACCAACCGGAAAGAAGAATTTTTAAACAATTCGATGAACTTTCAAAGAAAAAAAATCATTTTCTACCAAAACAAGTGGGTTTTTTATTTAAAAAGTAGTTTTTTTAGCACAATACATCAATTTTGAACGAAATAAGTTAGTTTTCGATTAAAAGAGACAAATATACATCCAACTTGTTAAATTTTGAAATAGAAATGTCAATTTTCCACCCAAAGTCGAACGATTAAATTTTCAGTTAAAAAAAAAACGAACTTCCAACCAAACTGATGAATATTTTCCACTAAAATTATGCATCTTAAAGTGGAATAGTTGAATTTTATACCTACCAAAAATATGAATTTTCAACCAATAAAATTAATATTGACCAAAAAAAATATAAACAAAGTACATAAATTTTGAACAAAAAAATATTTTAATTTTGAAACAAAAAGTATACATTTTAAAATAAATAGTTGAATTTTCATCAAAAAAAGATGAAATTTCAACCAAAAATAGAATAATTTAATTTCCCGTCAAAAATCTAATTCATAACAACAAAAACTAGAATTTTCAGAAAAATAGTTCAATTTTCTAATGAAAGATATATTAATTAACAACATTAATTTTTAACACAAAGTTTTAGCAATTACTTCAATTTTCAATCGTAAAAAGGTAAATTCCCAACGAACACGAATTAAGTGGTATAGATGGCGACACTTTCCACGCATTTTCTAACTGATTGAAAAATAATGTTCTTTGAAACGAATAATTTGAACTTTTTTGCCGATTTCGGTGAAAAATAAAAATTCTATTAGTAAATAATTTTTCAATGAAGCCATGTTATCGACTAAGTATTCACAGATGTTGATCTGAGTTGAACTATCTAACAAGTTGAGACTTTTTCGCAAAAGGAAGGTGGCGGCGCTGGAGGCTTTTTCCAACTCCAAACATTTCCATTGCTTCGTCTGCCACAAGACAGTCACGGAAAACTTATAAGTACCGCTTTTTCTTACAAAATAAATACCCCAAGGGACCCAACCGATATCGGCTCATATATTTTCTTCCTTCTCCCAAAATTTTGACATACAAACTTATTTAGTTTAAGAAAAAAAAGACGGACAAAAACATTACAAGGTCAAATTTCGATTGCGTCAGAAACTACTATTTACCCTTAAGGTTTATGTGACAACAAAAGTTCTCCTGTTGTAATATTTTGATTAAGAGTTAGTAGTAAATTGAAGAAAAACAATAAGTACAATTATTAACACATTTCAAAATCGTAAATATTTACGAATTGTTCAGTAAACATGACTTAATTTAAGTACCTACTTTTTAACGAATTCTTTATACAACATTTTTTGTTTTAAATGTTTTTTCAATGTTTATAATGTGTATTAAACAATATTTTGCGACTTCTATTTTCGCAGTGCACATAACCGAAACATCGGCACAAAAAAAAATATTTGAGAATCACTGACACATATGCTGTGATTGGTGGAAAATCCAACCCTTTTGACGTCAAAGGAGCCCTCCAATCGACATCGTCATAGAAAATTCATATTTCAAAATTAAATTAAAAATAGTAAACAATGTGTGAAAAATATTTTATGGGCGTTTTTAAAATTAGAATTTTATATACAATAAGATCGATTTATTGGAAAAATGATATCTGACTTTGGAAACAACCCTATTAAAAAAACCGAACTCTAAAGCCAGAAAATTTTCTATTTAAAGTGATAAAAACGCAGCTACAAATTTAAGCACTCAAAGTGGAACTTTTGAATTTTAAACTTTTAAAACTGAAGTTTACAAGTTGTTTTACTAAAAAAATTTGTATTCAAATGCTCAATAATTTACACGTGTAAATGTAAGCTACTAACACTTTTCAACTGAACAATTTTAAATTAAATGCAATTAAACTGCCAAATTAAAAATATAATTTATAGAATTCAAAGATACAGTTTCATTTCCAAAAATATAAACCCACGTTATAATTTTCAATGCTCTAAATTGAAGAATCAATCAATGCATTAACAAATTTTCAACGTTATATTATTTTAAGCATTTTCTGTTGGAAACATTAAAAATAGAACGATTACATTTTTTTATAAACTGAACACTTCTTAAATTAAAAGTTATTCTTATTTTAAGTAATTTGAAAATCCTTAAAATGCTTCAAAATTTTAGTTCAAAATCTTGGAACATTTTCATGTTATTTCTTAAAATCCTGCAAATTAATTTTTAATAATTTTGTAAATCTTGCTCAATCTTTTTAAATATTCCCTTCAAATTAATTTTTTGAAATAAAAAATCATTTTCAATTTTCCTATAAGAATTTTTTTATTCTTCTGAAGCCTTTCAAAATTCTTAAAAAGCTTCTAAACTTTTTGTTTTGCATCTGCCAAAATCTACATTTGGTTTCATGGTAAATTAAGCCGAGGACTATTGTCACCGAAATTTGTGTGCGAATAGCCGGATTTTGTCGATACATGTAGAATCTTCTTTCAAATTATTTGAAATCATTTCGAATTTTTTAATAATTTTTAATTTTTTAAAACTTCTAAATATTTCTTCAACTTACTCGAATTTTTTCTGAGAATAACAGGTGTTCAATTATTATTTATACATCAAAATTCGATAATTTTACTTAAAAATTAAATTTGTTTTAATAGAACAATTAAAATTGTAACGTTCAATGTTTAGTTTTCACTATTTAATCTATAATTACTGGTTTTAAATGAAAAGTCAGACATTTCTAAATATTAATTAATTATTCTTTTTCTTAATTAAAAAATTTCAAATTGAATGCTTTAAAAATGGAATATTTTAGACTGAAATAGTATATTTAATTTAATAAAAGTCTTTGATTATAAATATATTATTTTGAAGTTATTTTAAAAATTTTAGAAACTGGAAATTCTAAAATTGTGAACTGATTTCGAATCGTCTTGTGAAACCAATTATTATTCACTTTTCAAATCTTAAAGTACAGTGCAATTTAAAAAATCATTATTAATTTATATTCACAGTTGATCAACTAAAAATGATGTTTTTCCAGAATATTCGATTTCAAACGCTTCCA
This sequence comes from Belonocnema kinseyi, assembly GCF_010883055.1. Taxonomy (NCBI): domain Eukaryota; kingdom Metazoa; phylum Arthropoda; class Insecta; order Hymenoptera; family Cynipidae; genus Belonocnema; species Belonocnema kinseyi. Next base: position 69,787,936 of record NC_046663.1, read on the forward strand.
ATTTTTAATTCCTCATGTCTTTAAATTTTGCCATTCTTTAAATTGAAATGCACGATTAAAAAAAATATATATAAAATGAAAAATTTGTTAAAGTGAAAGATTTTCGAAATACGCATCCTAAACTGAATGATAACATAATTGAAAAAGATAACAATTTAACTAATTAATTTAAAAAACGATTGAAATCACAGTTGGACAGATTTGTAAAATTCCTAGTGAAAAAACTAAATTCACTGTCATTTCCCGGTCCCGCGGCAAGCCTGAAAATTCAAGGGGAATTATAGGTTTTCAAGGTCGCTGGACACCCTGCTCTAGAAAAATAGTTGCATCATTAAAGAAAAAGTGTAAAAAAAAATCTTCAGTCCAAATCCAAATTACCTTTTTCTCCCACTTCTTTCTGGCAGTTGGACTACTCGGTTCCGAACTAGGCTTCTTCCTCTCTAAAATCTTCGCGATGCTGTCGTTCTGAGCTAGTTTGAATTTCGAGCTCACGCCGTCGGTGACGCTCGCCCTGACGTCTTCCAAACTTGGAAGCTCGAGACAACTTGAAAAGAGATCCCCGAGGATTTTCTTAACACCGCCTAGAGCGTGGAATGGATTCGCTGTCATGGGCCTGTAATGAGGATCTCTTCGGCTGGCGAGTTCCGCAACTCGCCTGGCAGAATGGCACCTTGCCTTATCAGAAGGTGATGCATTAGCACACCCTCTCGCATCAGCCGAGAGACTTCTCAGTCTCGCCGTTCTCCGTTTCGCTGATCGACCAGCTCTCACAATTTCTTCCACACTTGACATCAACGTTGGATCCACTGATTGTCGCTTTCCTAAATTGCCTTTGCTCTCCTCCTCGTAGTTGCCGATAATATTGTCGAGAATTGAACCGATCTCAGGAAACGTGGGCCTCGACTTTGGCTCGTACTGCAAAAATAGAAGATTTGAAAACTGATCACAGGTCTCACAGCGGGTATCAGTAGTTCAATTTGGGTATCTCGTGAACATTACAACGACAGTGTCCTCTTCGCAATTTATTATGTAGATTATGAAAAAAAATTGTTCCTCTACTTGAAAGCTAACTGAATTAATTAATAATTGATGATAGCCGCCAAAGAGAAGACGAGAATAGAAACAGTCATCATATAAACTTCTTTGGTAAGAGGCCGTTCATAAATTGAGTTAGGGGCCTTAAATTATGTAACGGATTATAGGCCATAAATTATATAAATTATATGCCATTATAGGGACCATCCATAAACTATGTTACCAATTTTAGGTCATTTTTTATCCCCCCCTCTTTGATAACAGTTCATTTGGTTATACCCCCTCCCCACAGAAGTACGTTTTGAAATGTGCCTAATTAAATTTTATGTGAGAGTTCATCCGGGTTTATTGAATTTTTAAATTAAGAAAGGTACATTTTTAACTAAAAATAATAGTTAAATTTTTAATTAAAAATAATAGAGTGGAGCTCTACTATAGCGCCAATTTTAAGTTATAAAAAAACGAATTTTCTACACAACATTTTCTGTACAAAAAGTCAAATTTCCAACAAGATACAAAAACTCTCAATCCAAAAGTTGAATTTTAAATTAAACTAAACTAATTTATTCAACCAAAAAATTAATTTTTAGCAAAATAGTTCAATTTTAACAAAAAATTGAATTTTTACTAAAAAAATAGCAATTTTCGACCAAAAATAGATTAGGTAAATTCTCAGTTAACAAAGTCATTTTTCAACAGAAAAAAAATTCAACAGAACAGTTCAATCTCCAATCAAAAAGATGAATTTTTAACTAAAATTTGAAATCGCCAACGAAAGAATGCATTATTATAAAAGTAGTTAAACTTGAAAAACCTAGTTCTTAAATTTTTAACCAAACAGATGAATTTTTAAAAATAAAGAATCATTTTCTGCCGAAAAAAGAAAATAAAAAAATCAAGAATTCTCAACAAAAAGTTGAATTTTTAAACAAAAAGGTTAATTTACTACCAAAAAAGACGAATTTTAAATAAAATTCAACAGTTCTCAACCAAAGGGTTGAAGTTTCAATTAAAAACATAAATTTTTGACAAAAATATTAATTTACTACTAAACAAAACGAATCTTCAATAAAATTCTAAAATTTTTAACACAAAAGTTCAATTTTCAAATAAAAAAGATAATTTTTTTAACAAAAAGATTAATTTTGTACCAAATAAGACGCATTTTTAATGAAATTCAAGAGTTCTCAACCAAAAAGTTGAAGTTTCGACTAAAAATATAAATTTTTAAACTACTACTGAAAAGTTTATTAATTTACTACTAAAAAAACGAATTTTGAACAAAATTCAAGAATTCTCTATCAAAAAAATTAATTGTTAAAAAATAATTTTTTTAATTTTTAAGAAAGTAGTTGAACTTTAAAACCTAGTTGTTGTGTTTCTGAAAAGAAGAAAAATTTTTAAACAAAAAGATTAATTTTCTAGCGTAAAAAAAACGAATTTTTAACAAACTTCAAGAATTCTCAACAAAAAGTCGAATTTTCAACTAAAAAAGAAGAATTTTTAAACAAAAAGATTAATTTAATACCAAAAAAAAACGAATTTTTAATAAAATTCAAAATTTCTGGAAACGTACTAATAGCGTTTCCATAATGTACTTTTAGAAAAAAATTCCATACATTCTAGTAATGTTACTTTAACTAGCGCCCCCCCCCCCATGTACCCGTTTCTAACCATAGGTTCGTAACGGGTGCAGTTTTATCCAAGAAAGATGAAATTTGTTCTAAATCAAATAAATTTAAAAAAAAAATGGAAACTGTTTTTATTTTAAGTTGAACTTTCACCCAGAAATTTAATTTTTCAAACAAATACTTGCATTTTTATCCAAGAAAGTGAATTTTGACACATTTTATCTTCCATTTATCTTTTCCACCATTTCTCAAAGAATTCTTCTTTTCACTGTTTTAAAGAAACGTATACTCTTTACCTTTTTTCTAATTTTTCACTTAAATTCCCACTGAATCAAAAAATCCGAATAAGAAAATTCAACTAATTTTGATTGAAAAGGCTGCTTTTATATTTTTTGTGCGAAATTCATCTCTCTTTGTTAAAAATGATTTTATTTGGTTGAAAATTAAACCATTTTGTTATAAATTCAGTTTTTTTTACTGAAAATTCAATTTGCTGACTAAAAATTTAACTGTATCATTTTTAGAAAATTAATCTTCAGTTAAAAATCATCTTTTACGTCAAATTTAGAAAATTTATCTTTTTGTTAAAAATTCATATTTTTGGATCGAAATTTGAAATGCTTTGTAGAAAATACCTATTTTTTATTAGGAAATTCACAAATTAGGTAGAAGATAAAAGTACTTTATTAAAAATGATCTTGTTTGTTGAAATTTCATATTTTCGGTTAAAAATTCCAACTGCGTTAACAATGCCAAACATACATGTTTTGATAGAAAGTACACTTTGTCTTTTTTTTTAAAGTCAAAAACATATTTTTGAAAATTAATGTACTTTGTTAAACATTTGTTATTTTTGGTAGAAAATTAAACTTTTTGGCTAGAAATTGAAATATTTGGTTGAAAATTCATCTCACAGTTTGAAAACATAACTATTCTTTTTTAAATTGTTTTTTTTTTTAAATTGAATATTAACATTTTTATTTGAAAATTATAAACTGTTCGTTTCTTGCTTAAAAATGCATTCTTCATAAGCTGAAAATTCAATTATTTTGTTGAAAATTCGTATTTTTGGGTAGCTTGTAAACACAGCTATTTGCTTAAAAATTCAACTATTTTCATTCAATATTTAATTAATATGTTAAAAATTGTGTTAAATTAGTCTTTTTTTGGTCAAAAATTCAACTATTTAATGGAAAATTAATCTTTCTTGGTTGAAAATTAACTTTTTTGTTAAAAGTTCAACTGGATTCTGAAAAATTAATCTTTTGGATTAAAAATTTAACTATTGAACTATTTTCGGTTTATATTTGATTCATCTGTTTTAGTATCAATTTCATCTTTTTTTTAGTAAAAAGTATTTTCTTTTGGATAAGGATTCGACTTATTTGATTAAAACTTCGTCTGTTTTGGATGAATGTTACTGTTTCTAGTTTAAAATTAAAATCTTTTCAAATGCTTGTTTAGAATTTGAACTACTTTATACACAATTCTTATTTTATTGTTGTTGAAGATTTTAAATTTTAGTTGAACATACATCTTTTTGGCTGAAAATATACCCAGTTTGTTGAAAATTCTTATTGTTTAGTTGAAATATCAACTGTTTTGTTGAAAATTCATATTTCTTGGTAAAAATTCAATTATTTGATTAAAAGTTAAGTTGGTTTGTTAAACATTATTTTGTTGGCTTCATGATTAATCATTTTAGTTGAAAATTCATCTCTTTGATAGAAGATTCATCTTTTTGGTAAAAATTCAATTGTATGGTTGAAAATGAACTTTTTCATTAAAAGTACTAAAATGCATTAAAAACTTGATACTTTTTATGAATATTGAAGGAAGAACAAAGTTGTCAGTAACAATAAGAGCAGCTGTAATTAGTAATTCAATAAAATCATGAAAACATGTAATTTAATATTAGAAAAATTGAATATAACGGTTTGAAAACAGTTTGAATTGTATTCATATTTTTCTATTGTTTATTTTGCTAATGTAATTAATTAATTTCATAAACAATTGTATTTGTTGCAAATTCCCAACATTGATTGATAATATTACTTAACTTGTAATAATAGTAATAATAATATTTAAACATTAATAATTCTGCCTATAATATACTTTTTTATTAATTCGTCTAGAAATTTCGGCTCTTTTAAAATATATATTTACACGTAATTTATTTATAATCAAGGTGGAGACTTGATCAGGAAACCGGGAAAGGCCTGGAAAAAAAAGGAAAATTACCGGGAATTAAATTAATTTTTACTTTATCTACAGTTGCAGAGCATTTAAGTGAAAATAATTATCGTTTTTATTTTATAAAAGGGAGTTGGTAAAAAAATAAAATTTCTCTTCGTACAAGGAATTTTCTATATGGAACGGAAATTAAAAAAAAAATAGAAACTGGGATTTAAAAGAAAAGAATTCAAAAATCGTTGTTGCAAGTCAAAATTCGTCACAATTTAAAAGTTCCTTCTTCCGAAATTCAAAAAAAAAGAGAGTCCAAAAACGGTAAATATTCTATTAAAAGTGATTTCTATGAGAAAAATGTGTAAAATTGACCATTTAAACGATAAGAACTTGTAGCCGAGTAAATTTTTTATTGTGTTAAAAGTTTTTAAAAATTATTAGTACGAAACCATAGGATTAAAATGTGTAGCTCCTGGCTTTAAAAAAAACTGATTTTCTACCAAAAAGTTGATTTTTCAACAACATACGTGAATTTTCAACGAAATAAATGAATTTTCAAAGCAGAAAGACTAATTTACATCCAAATTGTTGAACTTTGAACTAGAAAAGGTTAATTTTTCACCCAAAATAGTTGTTTTCTACTGAAATAGTTATTTTTTCAGTTCAAAAATGATTTTAAAGAAACTAGTTATATTTTTAAAACGATACGAATTTTCATTTAATATGATGAATCTTCCAACAATAAAATTAATTTTCAACAAAGGTGTTCAGATATCAACCGAAAGTAGGTGTATTTTCAAGAAAAAAAGATAAATTCTTAATGGAAAATGTTCAAAAAAATTATATTATAATTTAGAAATATTTACTTTTCGAAATACGACTTCTACTCTAAAAATTACTTGAAGCACCCTCTTTTTTTTAATTTCGAAAAAGGAACTTTCAAATTGTGACGAATTTTGACTTGGAACAGGGATTTTCTAAATCCCACTGCAAATTCTTCTAAAAAATTTCCGTTCCATGTAAAAAATTTCTTGTCCCAAGGGAAATTTTATTTCTTTTCCAACTCCTTTTTATAAAATAAAAACGATAATTACTTTCACTTATATTCCCTTTAACCGTAGATAAAGTAAAAAATACTTTTCTAAATTGACAAAAATTACTAAAATAACGAGAAATTTAGTTTTGCTACCATCAGAAGTAAATTCCCGGGTTTTTAACTCAATTCCGGGTTTTCCCGTTTTCCCAGTTTTCGGTTAAAGTCGCCACCCTGGTTATAAATAAATTATAAATAGATATATATTTTTTAGAAAATGGAAATGTATAGATGAATTAAAATGAAAAAGTAACTTATAAGGCTTATTGTTAATATTTGAATATTATTATTACTATTATTATTAGTAAAGTAATATTATCAATGTTTAAAATTTGCAATAGTTACATTTGTTCATAAAATTAATTAATTATATCAGAAAAATAAACAAAAGAAAAATATGAATACAATTCAAACTTTTTTTTAAATACTCATCTTTCTATTCAATTTTCTTAATATTAAATTACAATTTTTTGTTACAAGTCTTATTGTTACTGAAAACTTTGTTCTTCCTTTCATATTTATAAAAAGTATCAAGTTTTTAATGAATTTTAGAATTTTTGCTATACATAACAATGCAAAGACAGGCCTGCCTGATCGGAGCGCTATCTATTGGATTTATTTGAACTCCGATACAACGCCGCTATAGTGCTATATTATAAAGTACAGTATTTTTTAGTTTGATTGTAACTCCTTTAATGCACCTAAAATGTGTGACTACTTGAAGTCATTTTTCAAAATTACTTGTAAATATATTTCAATTTTTCCTGGAATTAGTTTAAAAGGTGATCTAAAACAATAAATGCAATTTTTTAGAAATGCAATTTTGAGTATCAAGTAAAGTATCAAATAAGAATCATTTATATTTTGCAATGAAAATAATTCTCTGATGACTTTTTATCTTGTAAACTGATTAATTAGTTATTAGTTGATTACTAAACCTAAGTAACAGAAAGGAAAGTGCAAATTAAGAAAAAAATACATGTAAAATAAAAATTCTTTGAATAATTCAATGAAAATAATTTATTTAATGCTTTTTAGGTTATTGATTGCTTCATTATTATTAGCTGATTAAATTTTTTCACAATATTAAATTACATCAAAATTAAAGTTTAATATTAATTAACTAAGAAAATAAATTTATTATTTGCTTTGAGGATTTGTTATTAAATATGGTATATGATTTGTGTAATAAAAGTTGATCTAAATTTAAAATTTCCATATTTCAATTTCATAATTTAAAAAATACTTTGACTGTTTTGAATGTTATATGTCAATATGTTTTAAGTTTTTATAGAATTATTTTTAAAGATTATTAATACTATTCATTATTTGCATTAAGGTTATGCAATTAAATATTGGCTATTACTTCTATAATAAAATTTTCAATGTTCTTTTTTAATCTGAATTCAATTTTCAAAATTATATGTACAGACATATTTTAATAAAAATAATTAATAAATGATTCTTATGTTCGTTACTCATTAATTAATTAATTAATTAATTATTAATAGATTCTGCTAAAATTTATATTTTCTAGAATTAGTTAAAAGCTTAAAATGTATTAAAGTTAAAAAAGACATGTTGAAATTTAGAAAATATTAAAAGTGAACATTATTTAAATGTTTCAATGAAAATAAGGGTTTAATGCTTTTTTTGTTTTGAAATAATTGAATATTTATTAAATAGTTCTGTTAAAACTTAAATTCTATAAAATTATTTCAAAAGAAATAAAGATATTCAGAAATGAAAATAAAATTTTTGTTAAATATATAAAATTAAAAATAATTTGATTTTTTTAATGAAAATAATTACTTGAGGCTTTTTATGTTGTGAACTATTCAATTAATTGTTAGCTGATTAATTTTGATAACAATATTGAAATACATACATGCTTGTGAAGTGAAATGAGTATCTAAATTCAATTTTAAAAATTATAACAAAATAATTTCAATTTTTTCGAAATTCGCTTGATCGATTATTAATAAATTAAACATAGAGATATGCAGTTTCAGATTTCAAGAAAAGATAATGTAAAAATTATTAGAATGATTCAATGCAAATGATTTTTTAATGCTTTTTATGTTTTGAACTGATTAACTTTTAATTGGTTTTATTAAAACTTATGATTTCTCACCTTAGTTTAAAATAATATTAATACATCAAATTTTACGAAATGAAAGTTCAAATTTGAAAAAAGATATGACGTAAAAATTATTTGAATGCTTCAGTGAAAGTTATAGTTAAATACTTCTCATATTGTGAAATAACTAATTAATTCTTATCTGAATAATTTTTTCAAAATATTAAATTAAATAAAAATAAAAATTTAGTTTCTAAAAATTAGGTTATGCAAATTGATTATTTATTCGAAGGTTATATTATTGAATACTGGATATAATTTGCATAATAAAAGTTTATTTATATTAAAACATGCCTATTTGAATGACATAATTTTTCAAATAATTCTTATGTGAAATTGGTATCTGCATTCAAATTTTAGGTTTATATTTTAATGTGTTTTAATTTTGTCTGAAATTAGTATAAAAGGTTACTAATAATTCCAATTTTTAGAAATAAAAGTAAACTTTAAAAAAAAGTAGAATACAAAGGATTTCAATGTATCAATGAACATGCTCGTTTAATGCTTTTTACGTTATGAATACATTAATTAATTATTACCTGATTTTTTACAATATTAAATAACCTAAAGACTGAATTGTAATTTTTTTAAATTAAGTAAGATAAATTTATTATTTATTTCAAGTTTATATAATTTAATATTGGTCATAATTTGTATAATAAAAGTTTGTGGATGTTTAAAATACTTCCATTCCAGTTACATTATTTTTGTAAAGTTTTGCGATTTTAAATGAGCATCTGATTTCTGAATTCGAAATTATGTGCGAATATATTTTTATTTTTCCTGAAATAGTTTAAAACGTTATAAATAACTCAAATTTTCTGAAAAATGCAGAATAAAAAATATTTGAATGATACCTTGAAAAAAATTATTTTTATATTATAAACTGATTAATAACATATGAGCTGATTAATTTTTTTACAAAATTAAATAATATAAAGATTAAATTTTAAGTTTTCTCGATTTAGTAACATAAATTGGTTATTCGCTTTAAGGTTACGTAACTGAATATTACATATTATTTGTATAATGAAAGTTTCTTTATATGTAAAATACCCCTATTCCAGTTACATAATTTTTTTGAACGGTTTTGTTTAAAATTCGTATTTTTTGGTTGAAAATTTAACTATTTTGGTAGAAAATTCAACTATTTGACTACAAGTTTTTTTCAAATCCTTAATTTTGGATTGAGAATTAAGGCGTTTCGTAGAAAATTCAACAATTTGGTTTCATTTTTTTTCTTTCTGGACTGAGAAATCTTTTTTGGTTAAAAATTTAACAATTTTGCTGAAACTTAATCTGCTTTGTTTGTGGTTGAAAGTTCAAGTAAGGTAAACCGACCATTGCTGGGATATTCTATTATTTTTTGAGTTCTTTTAAATTTTTTATCACTATTTATTTTTGTCCTGACAAGTTATACATTTAGTAAAAAATAATCAAAAATATTCCTCAAAATGTGTGAATGAACTGCTACCAAATTTGCCATTTTTTGTAATTTCAAAACTTTCCGCATAACTTTTACAGCATTGTATTATTGAAATTTCGTCCACTAAAAGAAAAAGTAATGTTTTTGCACATTTTTAATACGTTTAAGAATAAAATTCATAACTTTATTAGCGATTTTATTCGATTACTTATGAATATTTTAATGTTCCGCATTTGGACAAATTTTGGGCAAAGTTGCCTAAACCGGAACGAGCTGTCGCTGACTCTCAGATTCGTACTTTTGAACGTGAGTTGCGAAATTGGGTTTCCATTAGTGAGACGGTCACTTTCGCCGTGCTTTTAATTAAATGTCGCAGTATTATTTTAGTGGTATATTAAAAATATTTTTTATAAGACATAACCTTGCCATTTATTGATTATTTATTCTAAAAAATTGTTCAAAGTAGTTTATTGAAACCTCCAATTCTAACCTCAAAGTTTCCCAACTGCTTAAGTAAGTAATGTAATATAGTAAATTTCTGAAAATTTATGAAAAATTGGCTAAATTTTCAAAATTTTCAGAAATTTACGAACAATGGGCAAATTACCGATAATTTTAGATATCCAAAATTTTCGGTAATTTATCGGTAGTTTATCGGTTATTTATCGGTTATTTATCAGTCATTTATTTTAACTTATCACTGCGAGTAAGTCCAATGACTATTCACAACTTACAATCAGTCTCTCAAGCGTCAAATCATAATGAAGTAAAGTTATGATTCCGACAGTTCTGGAAAGTAATTGTGACTCGAAATGCGCAAGCGCAACAGCAAGAAATGTAATCTTACTCAAAGAGCGCAAGCGCAGCAGCTAGAAAAAGTCTTTTTTTAACTGCTTTTTACCACGGTTTCGGAATTGGTCACTTCCCGCACACAATACATGCCTCGAAAATCGAACTCTTCGTGCGTGTGTTAGAGAAATTTATTTTTTCATCAAAAATTAGTAAGTATGCATTAAAGTTCAAGATTTACTTTTTAAGATCAATTAAGTAAATTAACTTTTCTGTTGAAAATTTATATTTTCAAATTAAAAATATAACTGTTTTGAAGAAAACTGATATTTTTTACTTGAAAATCTAACAGTTTGGTTAAAATGTTTTTAAAATTTTTTGACTGAAAATGGTTTTTTGATTAACATTTGAACTATTTTCTTGAAAATTCGTCTTTTTGGTTCGAAAACGTATCTTTTTAATTATAAATTTAATCTTTCTTGAGCGAAAATGCAACTGTGGTTGAAAATGAATCTTTCTAAGTTGAGACTTCAGTAATTTGATTGGAAATTTGTGTGTGTGTTTTTAAAAATTAATTCGTCTGTTTTCAATATGCAATTAAAATCTTGTTTGGTTTAAATATGAACTATTATATTTTTTATCAGAATTTAACTTTTTTGGTTAACTTAGTTCTTCAATTTTCTAACAAATTTTTGAATTTTTAAATAAAAAAGACTAAGTTTCTACCAAAAAAGATTGATTCTTAACAAAAAAATATAAGAGAGTTGATATTTTAAACGATAAATGTTTTTATTATAAATAAAGAATGACACGATTTTTTAAATAAAAAAGATTTTTGATTAAAAAAAGAAAAATATTTTATCCAAATTAAAGAATTTTCTACCTAAATAATATCATTTTTAACAAAATAGTTACATTTTACTCAAAGAAAAATGTAATTTATAATTAAAATGAAAAATTTTCAAACCAAAAGACGATCTTTCAACAAAATAGTTGAAATATTAATCAAAACAGATTGTTCAGTCAATAAAATTTTTAACCAAATAATAAAATTTGTATGCAAAAAATAATTTAAATTGTTTCCTAACATTTTTCAATTTATGTATTAACTTGAATTGAGATGAATTCTAATTCAAAATGTACTACCAAATAGTTTAATTTGCAAGTAAATCGATAATATTAGTCTATAATATTAAATTTTAATACATATTAACTAATTTTATTAAAAAATTTAATTGATGAGTTATTATTAAATTACTTACCTAAACAGTTGGTAAAATTTGAGGTTAGAATTTGAGGTTTCAATCAAATACTTTAAACAACTTTTTTAGAATAAATAATTAAACGGTAATCGCAATCCATTCTTGCTTTTTCATGTATTCTGTAATAAATTATAGGTACATTGTGCCATTTTATTTTGATAAACCTATCTGACTAGCTTTAAAAATATACATTTATATTAATTTACTATAAAACTACTAATTTACTTTTTGTCCTAATCGATCAAATAATGTCTTAGCCACTTATTATAACGGTTTTTATACCAAAGATTCTAAATCCCCATTTTAAAATTGTGTTTATGTGGGTTATCTTTTCCTAACTGTCCCAGCAATGGTCATTTTACCGTACTTGGCTAAAAGTTGAGCTATTTTCTTACAAATTCACTTTTATAGTTGAAAATTCATCTCTTCGATTGAAATTTCGTATTTTTCGGTAGAAAAATAATCTTCTTGGTTAAAAATTCAACTTTTCGGTATAAAATTCAACTATTCGGTTAAAAATTCATCCATATTCTTGAAAATGTAATATCTGTACTAGAAATATTAGGTATTTGAAGCCTCTCCTATTTTAGAGAATTTTTTGTTATTTTTGAAATTTAAAAAGGGAAGCGGGGAAATAGGGTAAAAGGGGATTATGTAAAAAATGGGACAGATTCTGGTTCCTGCGACGAAAAATTAATCCGCAATTCAAATATCTCGCTTTAGATCTGTGCTGTTGTTTTTGCATTATGTTTAAAAATATTTTCTTACCGTGCAACAGTGGAAGGCAAGTTGTAAAAAGGCAGATGGTGGATCAGCAGCTGCACAAATCTCCGCAACTGCTAGATAATCGAGTCCGAAATTATCTGAGCGCGGTAGAACATCGGGGTCAGCAGGCACTCGGCCGATTAATTCGCAAACGACGATGCCAAAGGAGAAGATATCGGATCTATGGTCGTACCATTGACCCTTTAGACACTCAGGAGACATCCAGTAAGGACTTCCAACCGTGCTAAGTCGATAACCTGAACTTGGGTCTGGGATTTTGGCTGCCAATCCAAAATCTCCAACGACGGCACTCAGTTCACCGGAACATTCGTCTTTTTTTATAAGCACGTTCTTGGAAGTAAGATCTCGGTGAAAGATCCCACGACTATGTAGATAGGCCATCCCTCGAGCGACATCCCTTGCCAGGCTCATCCTGATTAAATGGGAGAGTGGTATGTGTTTTGCCATTATCAGCTGCTCCAAACTTCCACCGTTTATGTATTCTGTAAGGGCGTGTAGTTGTCCTTCGTGAACACAAACTCCCATAAATCTGCAACAACCATTTTTAACAATAACTAGCTAATTCTAACACTCCTATACTCAATATTTTGAAATAATTTTTTTACTTAGTTTCTTTATAAATTAGTTATTAGGGATCGTTCATAAACAACGTTACCAATTTGAGGGGGGGAAAGGGTCACGCCAAAAACTACGGTTGTTAAAAGGTGATGGGCTGCTCGGGGGGGGGGGGGGCTCCAGTGGAAATAACGTGACAAACTGAGATCATGTTTAGTACGGTTCTTGATGATACATTGTAAGCCCTCTTTACCCTATTTAAAAAAGATCTGCGTTTTATCATGTTTTCAAATAATTTGACTGCAAATTTAATTATTGCGTTGAGAATGCAAATACATGGTTAAAAACTCATTTTTTTAATCAAAAATTCAACTATTTGGTTGAAAGTTGTACTACTTTCTTGAAAATATATCTTTTCGGTTGAAGGCGCATCTCATTGGTGGAAAATTTAACTATTTCGTTGAAAATTCTTTTCTTGACAGCTGAACTACATACATTGTTAAAAATCATCTAAATATTTTTTATATTTATAATTAAAAATTGATTTATAAATGAATCTATAAATGAAAATTTAATTGTTCTGTAGAAAATAAATCTATTTTATTGAAAATTCGCCATTTTGGGTAGAAAATTAATTTCCTTTTTTGAAAATTCATCTTTTTGGCTGTGGATTCAATTATTTTGTTAAAAGTTCGTCTTCTTTTATTCAATTTAAGTGTGAAAAAAATTTCTTGTTGAAAATTTATATTTTTTAGTGGAAAAATGATATTTTTTACTTGAAAATGCAACTATTTTCTAAAAAAAATTTTTTTTGAAACATTAATTACTTGGTGGAAAAGTCTTTTTTAACAGTAACTTTTAACTTTTTTTTTTAAAAATCGTCATTGTTGCTTGAGGATTCAACTATTTGAATAAAAATTCGTGTTTTTTAGTTGAATATAACCTGTTGAAAATCAGGGTTTTTTTTTGTTGTAAATTAATTTTCCAAACTAAAAATTCATCCCCTTGATTAAGAATTACATTCTTGGCGAAAATGCATCTTTGCAGGTTTAAAATTCAACTATGTAGTTGAGTCATCTGTTTCAGTTGAAAATTTAACCGTTTTTTTTTTAAATTTTACTCACTATGGAACAACTAATTAGAAACGCGAAAAAATGCAGAATAAACGTTAGGATCCGTGTATAACCAACAGCTCCGTTACTTTCAAAAAGGGGGGGGGGGGAGTTACGGTTGTAGGAAGGAAGGGGGTAAAAATATCACAAAATTGGTAACGTAGTTTATGGGTGAGCCCTTAGGGTGGTCCAAATTTATAGCTGTAACAATTCGATTTCCGATTTTTGGCTTTCGAAAGAAAACCGGAAAATACAGCAAAAAAATTCAAATCAGTTTGATGTGAAATTCATACTAAATACGCTATTATTCGGTATTTTATAACTAATTTTTAATTTTTTACACAACTAATATTTGTTAAAACAATTTTTTGAGTCAACTGTAAATCATGACGAGTTATTATTTTTGGGATAAACGATGCAGTTGATGAATTTCAAGAATAATATTTCTGGTTCAAGATATTTGGTAATTATGTAAACAATGTTTATTTGTTTGAAAAATTTCTCTCCTGTTAATCGTAAAGAATTATTATTTTTGTAATTAATGACACAACTAAGGGACGTTAAAAGTAATACATCTTTTAAACAATATTTAGCAATTATTTATACAATTTTCATTTGTTGAAACAATTTTTTACCCTGTAAATCTTGAAAAGTTACTACTTTCTGAAATCAATAATGCAGTTCATGAATACTAAGAATGACATTTTCTGTGAAAAACATTTGATCAATGTTCAAACAATTTTCACTTGTTTAAACAATGGTTTTTCTCTGTAAGTCTTGAAAAGTTACTCTATAATCATAATAAAGTTACACTACAGTCATTTAATTGCGCTTTTTTATAGGAAAAGTGGAGAAGGTGCTAGTTTTTTAACACATTTTACCCTATATCGCTTATTATTCAGCACTTTGTTATTTAAGAACTTATAACCTAATTTTTTATATATTTATTCAATTAAGTTATAGCTACATTATTTTTTCAGATCGATTTCGTTGATCAAATAAAATACGGCTTAATTCATTCATTACTTGCCACATTAACTTCAGAAAATTAAAAGTTTTTACGAGTGAGAGAATGAAAAAATTGTTTAAGAAAATGAAAATTGTTTAAACAATTTCCAAGTATTCTAAACAAGAAATATTACTCTCAATATTTGTTAATTGTGTCGCTAACTCCAGAAAATACTAATTTTTCACGAATTGGCGGAAAAAAATTATATAAGTAGAAATAGCTTAAGTAATAGGAAAATATGTTAAACAAAAAATAGTATTCTTGATATTCGTTAAATGTATAATTTATCCAGAAAATAATACCTGTTCACGATTGACTTAAAAAATTGTTTAGGCAAATCATAATTGTTTACACAATTGGAAATTAATTCAACAATACTTAGAAACTTTTCACTTATTGAATAAAAATAATTCATTTTGAAAATTATTTAAAGTCCTTCAATATCTTGAAATCTATTAAAAGTTTCTAGAAATAATTTTAAATACCTGAAAATATTTCCAAAGAATTTAAGATAAGAAATAGATATATATCTGCATTCAATATTGGCTTGCCAATGGGTTCACTTACTGCAAGAGAAGTGACTAAGTGATATTTTCATTTTAAAAAGTAACTTTAACTTTAAAAAGTCTAGAAAGTGATTTGAGAATAGAGACTTTTTCTCAAATTTCTTGCTTTCTCTGAACAACAAAACTCCATGGCTTTTCCAGGTTTTCTAGGTCTATTAAAAAAAATCTAGCCCATTTGATTTAATTCCAGCACATTCTTCTGTCATTAATATTATTATTGAAATTAAATTTTGTTTTTAACTCCGAAAATACAATCATATTTTTTTGCCGTAAAAAATCAATTAGTATATTAATTCAAAAATTTAAAATTCACCGTTAAGCACAACAGAATCATTATTAGAACTTTAAAATAAGGTGTGACTACGAAAATACACGTAGTTTTTTTTCTTCAAAATTCCACGACCCATCCAGATTTTTCAGATAATTAAAAGGTAATCAGGATTTTATTTCTAACCTAGAATTAGGCCTCGTTATAGTTTTTTATTCTAATAAAAAAACTAGTTGACATTTTGGTCACTGAGAGAAATGATGCAAGTATATTAAATTATACCAGAAAAATATATAATGTCAAATATCTGCGGTTGAGAAACGAGTTTCACTATTTCACTTGAAGGATACGCAATATTAGAGACTAATCGTTTATGATAAAGTAATTAATATGTCTGGATCTAAATAGAATCTAACAAAATGTACAAACTCAATTGCAAGATTATTTCAAAGTCAAAAGTCGAAAAATGCGACCTTCAATCTGTTTCAGTCTTGATTTTTCTGGGAGACTTCATTGAAGTAATTTGAGTCATTCTATTATATTTAAACATGATAATTAAAATCAGCTAAGAATAGACAAAATTGCTTCCCGTTTTGCACTATTCACCTTAAAGTTTTCAGTGACTGATATTTTGTAATCTTATTCTATTCGAACTCAATAAAATACTAACTATTTTCCAATCAAAGTTAACATCTGGGAAAAACTGGAAACTTTTTGTTATATCAACGAAATAAGGAAAGTCAAAAGAAAATTATATTTCCAGGGCTCACAGTGAATTACCAGTTAAATTCTAGGGAAAAATAGGGGAATTTTTCTTCGAAAAAAGAGGAATTGTTCTTTCTTATTGAAATAATAGCTTTATGAACAAAAATTATATTTAATATGTAATAGAAGAAATATATATTTGCGTGACTAGTATAATACTTGTATTTTTTAATTTTGGTAATGATAGCCTTGTCATATCTTTAATTATTAAATACTCTTGAAAATTCGATGATGACCATCGAATTTTTTTTAGAAAACTTGGATATTTAGTGTAATTAATTTATTCAGCTTAAATTCTTTGAAATTTAAAATAATTTAAATACATTTAAATACTAAATTTAATTGTAGAAAATAGAATAAGTTGAATGTTTCCACTTAAACACGTGTAAAAAACGAGAAAGTATCATTTTTAAGGAATACTCAATTTTGTCAAAACAATGAATTAGCGCCCTTTAGCTTCCGTTGCTTCAGTTACATTCATATACTTTAACTTTTATATTTTTTGTGCAAATTGGCAAATAGAAATTGTGAGGTAAAGAAATTTAAATCAAAAATTTTATTACAAAAACATCCGTCCTCTCTTGGCATAGTTTCTATTTCATACAATACGGTCACTGCAACCAGATTAATTTTTTTCACCATGAAGAAACGAATTTTTGGGATGTCTTTATTTTTCGATTTTGTTCTAATTTCTGCATGCGCCAAGAAATCTGTCAAGTGCCTTGACTTTTCTACAATAAAATATTAATTTATATATCTAAACGGTGGTATTTTGAACAAAACAGTTATATTTTCCACCAACAAAGATAACATTCGAACAAAATAGTTTAATTTTCAACAAAATAATTACATTTACAACAAAATAGTTCACTTTTTAATCAAATCGTTGAATTTGTAGCCTTCAAAGAAGAATTTTCAACTATATGATCGAAATTTCAAATTCAAATAGCTGCATTTAAAACCAAAAAGCAAAAACTGTTGAACTTCCAACAAAAAGATGAACTTTTAACGAAAAATATAATAGTTGGTATTTCAAATTAAAAAAAGTAATCTAAACAATAAAAAGTCAATTTTTTATCAGAGTTGAATTTGCAACAAAATAATTAAATTTTCAACGAAATAAGTTCACTTTCCGCCAAACAGTTGCAGTTTTAACCAAAAGAGGAAATTTCGACCAAAGGAATTAGTTGGATACCAATAAAGCCGAATTTTTAACTAAAAAATATCAATTTTCGGCCAAAAATGAAACAATTACATTGTAAGTTAGAAAAGTAAATTTTTAAGCAAAAAGTGAGTTTTCAAAAATATACTTAAACTTTCAACTAATGAGATGAATTATAAACCAAAATTATGAAACAACTTAACAGTTACATTGTTAATTTAAAAAATAAATAAATTTTGATTCAAGTCTCCAACAAGAATTGTGAAAGATAAACTTATATTATAGTTAAATTTTCAATTCAAAAAACTTAATTTTCAACTAAAAGGATGAATCTTCAACAAAAACAATTATGTTTCTAATAAAGTGCTTTTCAACTTCAACCAAGTAAGTAATTGAATTTTCTATCAAAAAATGAATTCTCAGCGACTAATGTAGTACTAGATATTTCAAGAGAAAAAAAATTAGTTTTGAACAAATTTGTTGAATTTGCAACCAAATAATAAAATTCTTAACTAAAAATATAATCGTCAGGCGGAACCAACTGAGCAAAATATAAATATGTGGCAAATATATGACTAAATAGAATATTATATCAAGGTGGCGCAAATTTTGTTTTCCAAATTCTCGAACTCTTTTTTGACCTGTTATCTGACCATTAATATTCAACGACTTGAATTTGATTCGTGTACAATTTTTAAAACATAATGTATTATAAACAGAAAAGAAACTAAAATAGAAATTACCTGACTTTTGCAAGATTTTTTTCAAAATCCTTGAGTTTCTCTGATCAAAAAAATCCCCTGACTTTTCTCTGAATTCCAGGTTTTCTCTGACGTAGACCACCCTGTACAAATAGTGTTGAATAACTCTATCGAAATTCTGCTAAATCTAATCAACAAAAGCTCATTACAAGCGAAATTGAACTTACTTTCAATATATTAACAGCAAAAAATATTTGATTCAAAATAGATTTTTTCAACTCACATTAAATTGTTGTTAGAGTTGAAAAAAATCGGCAATAAATGAGGAACTTTCAAATATTTTCGATTGTACTTTCTTCATTTTGCACCGTGAAAAAATGAGCAATCTATTCTTAAAAAGTTGTGTGTTCTATTTTAAAACAAAAAATTAGAAATTAAATGAAAAATGGCGGATTTTTTCTTCAAGGAAATAAAAATTTTAGGACCATTAACCAAATTCAAGGACTTTTCCAGGTTTTCAACGATTTCCACAACGCCAGACTGTAAAATTTTTTAAATTAATATTTTTTAATGTAATTCACGAGGAGTGTCGAGTTCAGAAATGCGATTGTAAGACTGGAAGATGTAAAACTCGGGGGCTATTTCCTAGACGAGTAAAATAATAACATAAATCGAAGCGATAAATCGATAGATCGGTCGATTGACCGGCTTTTTCAGAGCTCTCTTCAAAATAAACGCACTGAGAGTCTTATCGATTTTCTTACAAGTGAATTCACTTCCATGAATTTTAACGAGAAACGTAAAACACCTTGAATGCTAACATTAATTGGATCTCCTCTTCGGTTGCTGAGAAACCCAGAACACACTTTATTGAAAGTATTTATAACATTTCCAAAAGGACAAAAACATTTCTTGTCGTATAGCAGTCTAGGGCAATTCTTTTTTAAATTTGTGTAATTTTGTTTAGAATTTCTCTGCTCTAACCCCCCCCACCCCCAAAATTACTAATAAAAATCTCCAAATTACAGGTCGCGCAAAAACCATGAAATTTCCCATTGATTTAACATGAGAAAAAACGAGATTCTTGTAAATCTAATATTTAATACTTAAACACGATGGCATGTTACAAATAATTCCGTTAGTATCAAATTTGTATTTTATAACCTACTATTGCGATTTATTAACGCTTTTCTATTCTTTACATATTTGTTTTTGAGGAAAGCCGCCAAATTATTTTATTTTTAATTTTATAATTCAAACATACATTGTTTAAATAATGCATGTTTTTTCAAGTAAATGTATAGTTTACCTAAAAAAAGAATAATTGTTTAAACAATTTCTTTTTATTTAAATATTTTTGTTTTGCCATTTTTCGGAAGATTAAAATATATGTAGATGCCAGCTAGTTCCCTAAGAATATTATTATGGATAAAAAAATTTAAAAAGTTTAAAAACTCAATTTTTATTTTACTGGTTCGATGTTTCTTATCGGTATAGGGAAAAAACGCGTTACTCTTCAGTTTCCATATAGATTTAGCCAGTTATTTGTTTCATAAAAAATCAGTAAAACCTGAATAACTAAAAATATTTCAAAATTTATCAAAATAATAAAACTACAGTCTGTCAAGTTAAAGCGTGGGTGGCTTCACTCGCAGTCGGTAAGGTGTATCGACATGATTTTGGTGTCAAAATATTAAGAAGAGCTCCCTCTTTC
>NC_046663.1:69808236-69817201 GCF_010883055.1 Belonocnema kinseyi
ATTATTTTGACAAGTTATTTTACTGTTATCGTTGATTAAGGAATTCATAACATTCAGAAAATACATTAGTTTCGCGACTATTAAAAAAAAACAAATGTTTAAACAAATAAAATTCCGAAATCCTAAATTAAAAGTATGAATAAATTGCAATATTACGTAAGATTCACATTAGTCACTTAATGGGTTTTCTTTGGGGACCCATGAAAATGGTTAAAGTCATTTACCGGAAAAATGTATGATTGATTCTTATTCGCTGATGAATTATGCACAATGTACTGAAATATGGAATTATTTATTACATATGATCGCGTTCAAATATATTCCGAGGCCCTCGGCGACTAGACGCTATTATTTTTATAAAAATTCAATTGCTCGTTCCCGTTTCAGAGAGGCTTCGTGAAAATTTACTTTCATGCATGAGCGGCACCTGCTTTTCCCCGCGAATGGTCCAGTCAGTATGGATTTCACCTGTGAAATTCGCGCGATTATTATCACTGAAAAGATATGCCAGGAGGATTTTTTTTTCAATTTATCGAACTTTATAAAAGCTGATTAAAGAGATTAGTTAAATTTCCTTCTAAACTTGCTTGCTTCGCTACTAAAAAAAGTGATAATTTTACTTTTTTTCAGAAATTATTAACATTATTTAAAGTTGAACTGTGATTCATTTCAAATTAAAATCTTTTTCGGTGGAAATAATATCAACTATTATATTTTTCGTTCAGAATTCATCGATTTTGTTTGAAAATTCATGTTTTGCAAAGAATTCAACTATTTTTGTAGAAAATTTAACTATCTGATTAATAAATAACAAATATTTGTTATTTATGTTGTGTTATGTTATATATTTATGTTGGACATTCGTCTTTTTGGTTTGAAAATGATAAAAAAATCAACCAGTTGGATGAAAATAAGCTGTTTTGTAAAAAATTCATATTTTCGTTATAAGAATACTATCACATGGTAAAGCTTTCAAACCTTTTAAACTTTTTACTAAAAAAAAATTGATTTCCGGTTTAAAACCACAACATATTCCAAAATAGTTATGAAGTTGTGAATCTTCTGCAAAAGTGTTTGAAATATAATTTTTTTAAATAAAAAATACAAATTTCCGATGAAATATAACACAATAATACAATAATTTTAAAAGATTTTTTTGATTCAAATGATGAAATAGCAGTTCTCGATGTTAAGGAGAAACTTAACCTAAAATTGCCAAACTTATAACACTTCTTGGAAATCTAATGATTTTTTAATAAAAATTTTATTTTCCATCAGAAATCCAAAAATTTCCAAGCTTGTGTATTTGATAATTTTAAACAAAAATCATAGGATTTCAACCTAATGATTTTCGTTTAAAAATAACAATTTCAAGTAAAACACACCAGCATCACCAGCATAACCTAAAATTGCCGGAAAATTGTAAATATTCGGGTGAAATTCCTTCGATGAAATATAATATTTTTTAACCAAAAATAAAAAAAATTCCCCACCAAAACAATAACATTACATAATAGAACATTCTTCATAAGTATAGAACTTCTTTGAAATCTAAAGATTTTTTGTTAAAAATACCCGATTTCCTGCGAAAAACCTTGTCAGTAAAGTTGAAACAGTTGAATTTCTTACTAATTTCAATCAGTGACTTAATTTTTGCTATGGGTCAGTTATTTTTACTGAAGGATTAGTCAATCTTACTGATTCAACAGTAAAAAGGAACTGATTATTCGCTAGAATTCAGTCACAAATAAAAATTAGTAAAAATTGTAACCGATTCAAATTTGCAGTTAATATAAACTGAAACTGATAAAAAAATTTCGAACTATGAGGATTTTTCTTTGAAATATTAGTTTTTTTGTGAAAAACGCTAACGTGACATAAAAATGTTTAACCCGAAATGGTCACACTTCAGTAGAATATCATATAGGTCTGAGTGGGTGAAATTCATCCAAGCTCCAAAAAACTAAGATCCTACAGTAATATTGAGTTCTAAAAATATAAAAAAAAATATGTAGGTATTCTTGAAGGCTTTAAAAAAAGGCTTAATAGTTTTTGTCACTAAAATTGTCCATTAAAATATTGTAACATACCAGCAAAGTTGTAGTGGTTAACAGACTCTACGAAGAGTTTGAAAAATTTTTTGGGTGAATTTCACCCACGATGGCCATCTAGGGTTAAAAATAATGAACCTTTAAAATCTAACTTAAATTGTTCAAAAATGTATTAAATTGTTAATAATTTATTATATTTCCTTTTTTTTGCGCAAGTCGTCAATAATTTGACTATGTATTTTCTCACTGTATCGTAATTTCGCTAAGCTATTCCTAATTTCTTCATGAATAGCCTCGATTTCTTTTTACATTCTTAAAAAACGATTCGCAGCTTCAAAAAAGACAACGGAAAACTTGATTGAATTCTGAAATACGGGGTTTATAGGAGATCTTGAAAAGATTGAAGGTTAGAAAAATTGGTCAGTTAAGGACTCTAAAAAAACTATTGACATAGAAATTAGTGGCCAAGTAGAGGCTGAGATACGAGACTTCAAATATAAAATGAAGCAATAAGTCGTTTTCGAATACTGTCATCTTTAAAGTAGTCGGGCTGAACACCTAAAATAACCTCAAATGATTGTTAGTAAGGTATAAAACTTATATTAGTCTATGTATTCCTTTTGAACTAAAAAAAAGTTTCAGAATAGGGTGCGAAAAAGGTTTAAAAATCATGTTACAACAAAGAAACTGGTAATTTTGTGTTTAAATTAATTTTTCGTATCGCAAAAGGTTCCCTAGACTTTCCAAATCCGGCAAGAAATTGGAAAAATCGACAAACTCACGGCTGGCTTTCTGAAAAGAAAATATTTTGGTTTTCCTCTCGAAAAATATGCGAGGTAGGGTAGAGTGGGGTTAAAAATGCCGCGCGGAAAAAGTTCCACATATTATAATATGTGGGTTTTCAATGACTTATATATGTTTTAATGCAAGAATCAAAGAAATACCTAATTTTTTCATCGAATTAAACATGTTTAACACATCTCCATGCAAGAAATGAAGTCGGTCCACCTAATAGTTTCCGCGTTAGGTGTACTAACAGGGTCATTTTGATTTTTAAAAAAAGATTAGATTTTAATGTTTTTGCACAACAACGCTATGAGAATTTTCCATACTTTGGAGACAAAACGCTTTAAACTTGATCTATTTACAGAATAACGCTATGATGAGCATTTTCATAAGGTTCTCAGTTTTCTCTTCATATTACACACGTCAAACACATCTCCATGCAAAAAATTAAGTTGGTAGATCTAGTAATTTTTGCTCTAAACGCGCGAACCGGGCATTTGGAGTCCAGCATTAAATTTGTATGCATTTACATATCATTCCTAATGGATGATCGTTTTCCTCAGAGTTCTCAGTATTTTTCCAATAGATCCATTAGGCTAGCATCTCCACTATATTACTGTTCCCAAAAAAACCCTTAAGGTCCAAAATCAACCCCTTAAACAAATTTGAATTTTCCACAAATTAAATTCCATTCTATTGTTGGGATTTGTTGAGATTTTTGAAAATGTCACATCCAATTTTTGGCCTCTGACTTATAACATTGTAAAGAACCCTCTGTACACCACACAGATATGACTGCCCAAAAATATACTTTTTCAAATTTATAAACGTGCATAGAGTCTCTGATTTTTGGGCTTCTCCAAAATACCAACTGCAATTTTTAAACTCCAACGATTATGCAGTTGAAAAGCACCCCCTTTATACCACACAGGTATGAAGTTGCCAAAAAACATACTTTTTACAAATTACTAAACGTGCATAGATTCTCTCGTTTTTGGGCTCCTCAAAAATAACACGTCCAATTTTTGGACTCTAAACCTCAACACTGAAAATTTATCCCTCGTCTTTTCACGTTAATACGAATTTGCCAAAAACAATGCTTTCAAAATATCAAAAAATGGAAAAGGAACTTTTTGTACGTTTCTTCAAGGAAAACAACTTTTACTTTGAACTTTTTCTCGTATCTCGAATATTTTTCGAAAAATGAAAACGTTTTTTGTGCAAATTTTTTTTTAAATTGTTAGTACTCTATCCTAAAACTTTTCTTTGGTCATAAATGACACATATAAGAAGTTTTATGCTTTTTTAACAATTTTCAGCCTATTTTTGATAATTTTTTTGTACCGCATCGACTATAGGTCAGGGATATTGTAGGAATGTTATTATTTGACAAAATATATTTCTCGTTAAACTGTTATATTTTTATGATACTTTCGTCCTTACCTGAGAATATTCGGGTGACTGAGTTTGTTCATCAGCTGGACCTCCTTGAGCATGTTCGGTCTGTTAGCCGGAAGTTGGTTCATTTTCAGGACCATCACCTGACCAGTTACTTTGTGGGTGACCTGGAAAACAAGGAAATATATGGTTCTTGAGAAAATGCTAATATCACTCCCTACTTCGCTACTAAACGCTCTTGCGGTTTGCAACTGCACGAGTGCACAATCTACTAACAGCTATTCGAGGTCGATTAATTGTTAATTGGCCTTTCATGAAATTCTACTTTTTTTTTCTCAGCTACCAAGTTTCTATAAAATATAGTTTCTAAAAGAGATCATAATTGACAAATATCACATATCAATTTACTTATTATTGTTTAAGGATCTATTTTCTTAAAATTCGGACTTCTCTCAAAAATCCAGGCCAGTATTTTTTTTCGCTGAAAGATAAGATTCCAATGTTTTCTGAAAGACCTGAGAGGCATCTGGATAAGCAAGAAAAAAATTAATTTTCAACCAAACAGTTGCAATTTATCAAAAAAAGTTTAAACTTTTACGATAACAAATACATTTTTAAACCAAAAAGATGAATTTTCAACAAAAAGGTTGAATTTACCTGCATACCATTTTTTTTAGAGAATCAAGAGAAAAAATGTCATCCAAAATATAGTGCATTTGCATGCCACAAAGATGAATTTTACACAGAACAATTGAAGATTCTACCGCATGGTTGAATTTTTCCCCAAAATCGCTAAATATTAACCCAAACAGGCAGAATTTCAACAACAACAAAAAAGGTTGTTTTTACACACGAATGAATGATTGAAGCAGTGACGTTTATTTCAGAGATTGATTCTGTGTTTCACAATTTGTTATCGAAGGTTTTATTGGACAGTCGATTATAGATTTTGTGAGAAAAATACTATATTCAAAATGGTACGTCCTAAAAATCGGTACATTTTGCACACAAAAAATCGCAGAATCAACATAAAAGCCGGTTATAAGAAGGTTTCTAAGCCCTTATAGTCTTATACCAAATATCATAATCGGATTCTAAATCTCTAAAATATTGTTTGAAACTCGACGCAGAAAGGCTTGCAATTTTTTTGTCGTTTCTCGAGTACTCGTAAAAATCTTTGAATATTTAATATCTGAAACTAAAGAATAGATTTTAAGGATTATGTCGTGTCAATTTCAATTTTTGTCTACAGATTTCCTAAGACATGCCACGAGTTGATGCAGAGGCTTAATGCAGAGATTAATAATACTCGCGCTAATCGTACTGACAATTTCTGACGTCTGTGTACAGGTATACGGTAAACTTAATAAATAGGACGTTTGGCCGTGCTTTGACGATGCAGCCTGACTGAATTATCCGGAAACGCCTAAGGCACGGACCTAATAGCTACTATATCTTAAGTAATTTAAGACATTATTAAAGTCGATCGCTCTGGTAACCTGGTGATTTTCATGGATAATAAGACATTGTCGAAGACAGAAAGACACTGTCACTACTGCATGCGATTCGAATCTGAAAACGTGATTCGTTCAGAAGTCTACGTGAGAATTCAAAGTCTTTCTCACGAGGGAGACACTATTATAATGAAACCACTGAGTTGACTGGCATCTGGTAGATTAAACAACGAGAGAACGTGATCAGCGACAATTAAGAAAACAAAACAAATAATTGACTTCTAATTGATTTCATATCATGGAAGTCCCTCATTCTGCTTTGAAAAAGGTTTAAAGATCCAAAAACATATAAAGGACCATCGAGAACTACATTGAAAGAAATGGTTGGTTGAGCCAACTATTTAGTTAGTAAGACATGGTGCTGCTATTTTGTTAATTGAAACTGCTATTTTGTTAGTTCGTACAACAATTTCATTAGATGCAGTGACTATTCAGTTAGTACCAGCAACTAAGTTAACGGTTGTCCCAACTAAAAAAATAGCAGTACCATATCTTACAAACTAAACAGTTAGCGCAACTAACTATTTTTTTCAATGTATCAAGTATTTTAAATCGTTTATTACTCTATCTACATACAAAAAGGACATAAAATTATGAATGAATGTTTGAGATAAATTTTTGTAGAAAATAAAAGGACATAATACTAATTAGAACATTGAACTTCCTAGAATACTGTAAAAACGTGGTTTACATCATATGTAATGCCACTTTTAATTCACAATAAAGAAAAAACAAATTTTACTGATGGCCCAGTACTCGCGATAGTCGCGATTTTGAATTATTCATTCATGTCCGAGTAATAGTGTGTCAATCGGAAAGAAAAATAAATGGTTCCTTTTGATTTTAATTACCTTATTTAATATATAAATTATTATTAACAAACAATTGAGGAAATACCATTTTTATCTAATTGTCATTCTATGATGCGATTACAGGGATAACCAGACTTTCTGACGTCCCAGTAATTTTGGTATGTATTTCTGGCACAAAAAACATGCTAACTCTCTAAATTTGAATCAGTTAAAGTTTTTACTAATTTCAATCTGTGGCTCAATTCTAGCTATGAAACAGTTATTTTTTACCAATTTATCAGTAAGAATTATTAACTTGTCAGTAAAAACTACTGATTTATAGCTAGAATTAAGCCACGAATTGAAACATTTTAACTAATTCAATCTGAGCCTTTATCGATTTTCCTCGTTTCTCAAATCATCGTGAGCGACAACAAAAACGATTTTTTAAACTATTTGCACAACTTTTAGACATATATAAAGTGATTTTTACGACACGCTCTACCCAAAGTTTCCTAAAAATCTGCTGTTATTTTGTTTTTATAGTGAAAATACTTATTTGGGACATTTATACCCAAATTGCACGATTACTGATTACTGGGTCACCCACCTGTTTATAGTAATTCCTGTAAAAAATTGAATTTTTTAGTATCGAGAAATTTAAAATTTCAGACTTTAACATTACATAATTTTCAACAATTTTTAGGAAACTGCACAATGAGCAAAATTTCATACTTAATATAAAACATATTTTATTTGTTTCATTGAAAGTAAAAGATTTCAAATTTGAGTTACTCAAGATAGTATCTATTAACAAATTTTAAAATTGGAGCATAACAAATGATGTATTCACGGAGAGAACTGGTAGAGTATATGCTACTATTCGCGTTTAGTAAGCTGATTTATAGTAATAGCAACTACTCGTTGGTTCAGAAACACTGAACAGCGTTCTGTTGATTCTACTGAACAGAAGAGTACGAATGCTATCTGTTCAGTAAAATCAACTGTATCGCCCTCTGACGCTCCTGAGTTAAACTATAAGCTTAACCTCTCTGATCCGTTGACTGGCAGCCGATCGCATGTGGCCGTGTTTGTTATATTAATTATTATGGAAGATATTTTTAAAGAATACTATTGCCATTAAAGAGCAGCTGCGATTATGCCATCGTCTTCTTGGAAAACACGGATTGACCCTTAAATTTGAATTGGGACATGGTTACAACCTGGAGTGTGTAAACCAAAAAATTAGAATTTTCAGACCATATCATTCTAATTTGTAATGAATTTGATTTTTAATTTTAGTTTTATTTAATTTTTATTTTATTTTTATTTTTGATTCTAATTTCACCGTCCCCATTCGGTTCCTTTAAAAAAAAAAAACTTGAAAAAACAGAAAAATCAACTTTTAAATTGTTGAAATTCGTATTCTGCGTTAAAATTCCCTATAGAAGTTCACGGAATAATCGCAATGGGTTTCTTTTCAATAGTAAAAAGTTAAAAAAAAAAAGACGTATAACGCCTGTTGACTGATACACTTCAAACGCATCGCCTGTAAGCAGCAGTCAACAGGCGTTATACGTCCTATATTTTTTAAAACTTTTTACCGTTGCAAAAAAAAAACTATTGCGATTATTCCGTGTTTTTCTATAGGGAATTTTAACGTAGAATCCGAACTTCAACAATTTAAAAGTTGATTTTTCTGTTTTTTCGAGTTTTTTAAAAAGGAACCAAATGGGGACCCAATGGGGTCTTTACGGGTACTTTGTAGAGGCTCCATTCGGTTCCTTCGGTCCGCCAGGGCAGACATTAAATTTTTGAAACAAATATGAATAATACATTTAGTAATATAAAATACCTTATTTTCATACGTTTGGTGTAAAACGAAAAATTAGAATGTTCAGACCATAAAATTCTAATTAGTATGTATTAAGAATCCATTCCTGGTTTTTCAAGCTGCTGACAACTAGTCTCAATAGGCGAATGGTTAGGCTCGTTGATTAGCGTGTGTTAGGTTATGCGTTCGAATCCCCCCCCCCCCCCATTGCGTGCGAAATTAAATTTTAATTGTTATTTAAGCGTTAAAAATTACGATGTACCAATTAATCATAAGCAGATGCATGTATACCTTGAAAAAAATTATGTGTAATTATATATTTTTAAGGATTCTTTTTTTATAACTTTAAGTGCTATTTTACTAATCACTGAAGTGTAGCATCTACTGCGCACGCAGTCGCATGTACGATTCTTGTTCAGTAGAACGCACTCATCTTCAGTATGTTCTACTGAACAGGAAACGTACCTGCGACTGCGTGCGTAGTAGAAACGGGACCCGTTCATTTTTCGGAACGGATAAAATTTAAGAAAGGTAAAATTTCGGAATGGGTTATAATACATAATGATAAAACTTAGGAATACCAAAAATTCG
>NC_046663.1:69817301-69819166 GCF_010883055.1 Belonocnema kinseyi
TTAACAATTCCGAATTTTTCTACTTTCCGAATTTATCCTCTCCGTATATGTACATATTCCTAATTTTTCACCCTCCTAATTTTAACGCTTCTGAATTTTCACTCATTCCGCTTCTTTGGTTTCCGAAGAAATAACTTTCAGAGTTTTGGATTTCCGACTTATTGCTCTTTCCTACTTTTTGCTATTCCTAAGTTTTACCATTATGTATTATAACCCATTCTGAAATTTTACCTTTCTTAATTTTTACCGTTCCGAAAAATGAACGGCCCCCGTAGAAACTACTCTTGAGCGACTAGTGGATCGACTAAACACGCGTTCAGTTGATTCTGCTGTCGTACACTGTTAAAAATATTATGAAATTTAATACACGTTAATACATAAGGTGTATTTGAAAAGTAATACATTTGTAAATTAAAATTAACTTAATACATATTTATATTAAACTTATTTACTATGTATACCAAAATTAATATATTTGTATATGAAAACTGAAATAATACCCATGTGTATTAAAACCAAGCGAAAGCACATGCGTCGCACAACGCTGCCGGCCCTAGCATGTCAGCTGATGAGTGCTTACCCTTACAGTGAGTTGACAGTAGCCAGTTTGTTTGAAAAGGTAAGTTAATTTGGTTAAATTAATTAATTTCGTCTTGCTTTCATTTTGATACGCTTCTTGCCCTTAACCCATTTTCGGTCGTGAAGCTGGTTCCTTAGTTACACGTCATATATAGATAACCTAAGAAATATATATTTGAATTAGATAACTAATGAATATTTTTTAGGTTATCTATATTTTCTTTTATGCTATACAGAAGTGCATACCTTGAAAACGACTCAAGTGTTACCATAAAAAAATATTTTTTTTTTATCGGGTTGAAATTTCGCTAAATCATAGTCCTAGCGGAGCTACAATAATTCACGAAACCATAGGTTAATTTATCAACCAGTTGTCAATATATAGGGGCCTGAACTTTTCACTTTTTCAGGTGCTTTTTCACCTTCACGTTAGTACGTGAAGTACATTTAATTTGAAACATGCAAAACATTCTATAATAATTTGTTATTTTTCATGGCCTGCTTTTTATAGGTAAATCATTTTATGATGACGATGTTACATGTACAGTTGTGCTAGAAAATAAAACTTTGATGTTCTGTACATCTGTATTAGAAGGATTCTTTATCACGTTCATTTCTTATTATGTGCATGGATTCAAGTATCTTAAAGAGATAAAATCTACTTTGGAATTTATACAGAGGTAAGATACATATCCCTTATATTATTTGAGACCCCTGAATCCGAAAAACTTTGGTACCTTTGGTACACTCGTTTAGTGTCCTAAACTAAAGGTCAAGTTCGGTAGCCAGCCATTTTGAATAAACATTAAAAAAGTGGGCACTTTTTCAATATTTTTGAGACCATTTTTTTGAAATTCAAAAATTCTCTGTACGGTTATTCATAGAATTTAAAAATTTGAACAATTGATTATTATGCCTTTTTTCATAAAATCCAAAATTACCAGAGTTATAGCATTTACAAAATTCCAAAAACACACGAAAATAAACATTTTAAGCAAAATAACGCACATATGAAAAAAAGTCAAGAGACGAAAAATGTTGCTTTTTGAATTCCCTAAAAGATTATCATAGCAACTTTTTGAATTTTATTGAAAAATTCAAATGTTGACAGAATAAAATATAATGAAAAATCCAAAAATTACATTTTTCGGCCAAACTAATCAAAATACGGGGAAAGATGAGTACACAAAAATTGTGCATTTGAAAAAGATCTACAAATTTCTTCATGACAAATAAATCATTTTTACATTTTCATCAGAAAAGGTATTAGATTTGTGGAAAATTGG
>NC_046663.1:69819209-69827356 GCF_010883055.1 Belonocnema kinseyi
CCCCCCCCCCCCCCCTAGTTTTTGTCAAAAGATTCACGTTTTGAGACCCCCTGAACCCGAAAAACAGGTTTTTACAAATGTGTCTGTATGTCTGTCTTTATGTCTGCATGTCTGTGAGCACGATAACTTAAAAAAAAATCAATTAGATTGGCCTTTGGTACACTCTTTTAGTGTCCTAAGCTAAATGCCAAGTTCGTTAGTCAGACATTTTGGATAAAAAAAACTAAAAGTGAGCCCATTTTGAAAATTTTTTAGTACACATTTCTTCGTGGTTCAAAAATTCCCTCCACAGTTGTTATAGTACTTGAGAAAAAAATGTTACTTTTCGATAGCCCTACAAGAACATCATATCAACTTTTAATATTTTTTCGAAAAATTGAAAATTCAAATTGCGAAAATTGCATTCTGCGGTCTAATTATTCAAAAAAGGAACAAAAATTATTAAACAAACATTGTGCACCCAAAAAATATCTACAGATTTGTTATTAATCACTTTTTGTAGGACATGTAGTTTTTTTCTTTATAAAAAAAAAACATTGAAAATACAAAAATCCAATTTTTTGGCACACGACACACGCCAAGCAAAATAAATAGATAACATTTTTTCACCGAAAGTAGAACGAAAAAATTTGTATTCATGGTTTTTTTTACAATAGATCTACGACTTTATACATTTTTCCTGATTTAAAGTGTATTCCCCTATATTAATTGAGCAATAAAATTTCTATTAATTTAATTTGTTTCAGAATAATAATGAAAATCAGTCCACAAACAGGCGGGAAAAAAGGAGAAGCAAAAAGAAAAGCGAAAACCTTTAATTCTACGTTCTTCAACTTCGCGGCACAGCTAAACAGATTCACAAACTTATTTGCATTATAGTTTCTAGACACACATATATATTTATTTAAAGCATATAAATTATTTTAAAAAATAATGTTTGGTATCATTCTAAAATTAGACCCAAAAATACTTAAATGACTTTCTTGCAATTAACTACATGAAGAGAGATTTTATAGTATACTAAAAAACCTTTCTTTATTTAGTTAATTGCAAAAAAGTTATTGCACCTTTAGAAATTTCTGTATTAAGTTTAATACACATGTATTGGAAGTTTTTTTCGGATACGTATATTAAATTTAAGATACCACCAAATTTAGAACTTCAAACACACATCTGAAATTTAATACACATGCGTATTAAATTCAATATACATCTGTATTAAGTTTTCGATGTGTGCTTGAACTTTCAAATTTGGTGTAGTGGCCCGTCCATAATTCATCAACTGAACTTTTTTCTCCGTGTTTCCAAACATGTAGTAAGTCTTCAAGAATGAATCATTTTTAACACAGTGTCTTCAAATTTAAGAAGTAAAATTTGAAACATTAAAAACAGAATTCCCGGAAATTCATCAATTTTCTATTTCAAATACTCGAAAAAAGAACAATTTAAAACTTAGTTTGCAATTACCTACGGCACCTATTGTTATCGTTAAGTACCTATATAATCATTTTAATTTTAAACTTTGAAAGGATTTTTTTATATAATACTAAACAATTTTCAATTGAATACTTTAAAAAGCGACAATTCTAAATTAAGTTGCAAATTTAAAAATCAAACACCTTCAAATTCAAAGCATTTTAAATTAAATCGTAAAAAATACAGATAAATAATTTTAAAATTTAAGGGTTTTATTGTACAATTTTTAATTTAAAAATGAGTAAATTTACATATTTAAAATGAAAGCGTTAAAAATTCAAACTTGCTTCAAAATCATATAAATTTGGAAATCTTTAACTTATAAACATACAAAGGGTTTAGATACTTTCTAATTATTAAAGTTTTAGGTCAAAAATTAAAAAAAAATTACTGTTGCAAAATAATAAACCTTTAAAACTGTGCGTGCAATTGATATATGTTACTGAAGTGAGCCTTAAACATTTGCCATTTTTTTAATCGTAAAATTTTTTAATTTACAATTTGAAACACGAATTAATTTTTAATCTTTAGTCTTAACAATTTAATCATTTTCAATATAAATAATTCTACGTTAAATATAGAAAATTAGAATTTATGAAGTTAGTGTAAGAATGATTTAAGAGTGTAAAAGTGACAGAATATGTCAAATGACAAACATGAAAATCATTTAAATATTCCTATTAAAACATTCGCAAATTAAATATTTTAAATCCGATGTATTGAAAATTGAGATTTTAAATTTAGAAATTGAAAAAAAGAATGCAATACTACTCGATCTACAACCCTGATTAATTTCAAGTTAAATGGTAAACGTAAAATGATAATACAATTGTGTATTTATTGAAAATGTTTTTGAGTATAATTAACCAAAATTCCCAGTCTATTGGCTCGAAATTTTGACAAATCTCAATTTTTTAATACATTTAAAACATCTGCTTATATTTCGTTGCTTTTATTTTGTGAAACGAAACGAAGGAACAAAAATATGAAAATAACCATGAGAAATGTAGGTGTGAAAAAGTTGATGATTGAGGTAAGTGCTTTCTGCAAGACTAATAACGAACCAAGCAAATAAGCGAAAACAATTGAAAATCACGTAGAGGTAACAAAATAGTAGGTGTACATAAAATTATTGTCTATCAATACGAATAAAACTCTAGAAATGAAAAAAAATTAAGATTTCGAGATGAAAGTTGAAGATCGAAAGAGATTTTGGCGAGGATTCTTTGGCAGTAGATTTCTTAGTTGGGTCCGAGCCAAGGGATGACGAATTCGTCGATCCGACAAATAAACAGAGAAGCGTCGCAAATCGGCGTTTCGCACAGAGGACCAGAAGCGAAAACTCTTTCGACGAATTCCTTGAACTCGTTTTTCGCCACTTTAATAAAATAACATATCTTTAGCCAATGTTCTAATATCAATTTAAAACATAATAATATATTTCTGTGTTTTTCCCGGTAAATTCAATTAGCGCCTTTAAAAATGAATAATTTTAAATTATAAACATGTTAAATTGAACGTCAAACTAAAAGTTTCCGAAACAAAAATGAAATGGAACTACAGAATTTAACAACATGTTTTGTTCAAATCCTTGAATTGAATTTGCACCTTCAGTTCTTGAAATTCCTGACTTTCTGATCATTAGCATTCCCTGATTATTCGGCGTGACTTAAGATAGTTTAAAATAGATTAAATAACAGAATATATTTTTTATCTGGTTTCAAAAAAGTATCTTAAAATCTGCGATGATATATTTGTAGAAATTAAAATTGAGATAAATTTTCTTTTAAAAACAAATCAGCAAAAAATGGAAATAAAACATATTTTTCTTGATCTTCAAAAGGTATTTTATCAAAATTAAAAAGATCAAACTAGGTTAACGAAGTGTATTCAAGATTGTTTCCTTTAAGAATGTTAATTGCACTTTTAAAGGTCGAAAAACGGAAATAAACGTAGATTTATTTTAGCGAAGCACTTGGTCTAATCTACTTGTAAATGACCTGGTGAATCACACTCGGAACTGATGAGTAATATGGAAATTGAAACAAGGGCGAGCCTTCATTTCTATCATAGGCGAGGAAAATCTTTTTTCTTTGTCGGCTTTTATCAAAACTACTTCTCACGAAGGGTATATAATTGAAAGTGACATGTGAGCCAATTAGAGTACTGGTCCTGACACAGGAAACATAGTTTGCTTCTACACTTTGAGGCACCTTAAAGGAAATATTAAAACTCTGTTTAAAATAAATTTAATTGTCAAAAATAAATCGAATTTAAAATATAATAAATGTAAAATGTTTTATGAAACTGATTCTAAAATTATATTAATAGCTTCTCTTTCTTCTCAGTTTTATTTTGAAGAACAGAGGACTGCAAAACAAATCCGGAAGAGATACGGATATCACGGAGATAGTAAAATGAAGACGTGCATTCAACAAGCCGCTATCGTGAGTTCTGCAAAATAAGGATAATTTCTGAAAACAGAAATCAAAAGTAATGATTGTCATTTCACAAAACATTGTATTGGGTAACAGAAACATGGCTTTATTTATAGATATGAAAAATAATATAAGCAGAATATTCAGATATTCTTTCAATTGAAGCTGGTACTGATTAAAGAACAATTTCGAAAACTGAAAATGTGTAAAATTAAAAATCTCCCCAGTAGAGCACAAAAAATGAAACACTTTCAAAAAAGCATTTTTAGAAACTCACAAAATTAAAAAAAATATATCGAATTGAAAATTGTACAGTTGGAAAATTGTAATTTTGCAAATTTTAAAAGTGGAACGTTATGAACGCTGCCCCGAATTCGAGCTTCTATACCGTGAATAACTTTTAATTATCTGCTTTTCGGGTTTTTAATGACTCTGCATAATGAAGAATTCAAATAAACTTTTTTTCTTCGCTGATTCCGAAGAAAATGTGATTCCGGCGAAAAATCTCCAAACGGTGTATGTAATTTCCTCTGATTAGATCGAGAAATTTGGATGAAGTTTCCTTTTCACCCGTCTCCTCCCTACTTTATCTCCTAGTCTCCGGAATGCAAAATGTACGACATACACAAATGCATGCGTAATTTGAGACCGTGAAAAATAATTTAGCAAGTTGACGATTCACCTACGAATGAAAATCCGTCGTCTGTGAGACTCGAATCTCAAGTTATACGAACAGAAAACCATTTTTTGAGTCATCATTTTGACTCGATATAAGAATTCCTTATAACGCTTTAGTAAACAAAATCGGAGCCGGAATTTTAAATAACGAAAGTCTGAGATTCCTACAAGTTAATCAATAAAATAAGAACGAGAATCAAATTTCAGAACTAAAGTGGAATGAGAAAAATGTTGTCGAGGTGTCAAAATCTGCATCTGCGCTTGGCACCAAAAGAACTATGATTCAAATCGAATAAAACGTTCAATTTAAAAAGTTTTCAATAAGTTTTTGTGCAATACTTCGTTTCTAAGAAATTAATATCGATGCAATTTTTTATGCAAATCTTTTCCATGTAAAAAGAATTTCATGGTAAATCTATACAATAATAAATGGATATACTTATTTTGCAACACCTTTGATTATTAACAATTGCAAAGTAGTGTTGCAAACATGAAAGTCGTTTCTAAACGTAACGTGCTTAAATAATGAAGTATCATTTATTGTTTAATAATTTATTTTGATTTCCGCGTAAATATAAACTCGATCGTATAAATAGATTCTGTGACAAAATATAATATCGCGAGCCAACAAACAAAGTATTTAACATTTAATTTTACAGATATAAATACTTTGTAATTTTGTTAAATGTTTATTATGAAGACATTGCATTGCTGTGCCAATAAATTCAAATTGTAATAATGTTTTACAAATCGTAGTTTTTCTTCAGTCTATTCAATTAAAAAGTGTCTACTTTTACTTTTTTAATTCCCTGAATAAAATGTAACAGGTGCGAGTGAAATTTCCACCGTTAAAAATTCGTTTAACTTAAAGTGCATTTATCTTTTAGAATGCACGCGGTATTTCACAAGTTAGATTTTAAGCAATTTTTCTTTTACGAGTAATTAAGATTCATCGCAGCTCTCATGAATTTTGAAAATTAAGGCCCCAACTAGTGAAAAAGCTTTCAACTTTATGCCCGAATTGATTAATTTTACGGCTGCACTATGAGGTTAATTTGCAAGCTTTTCGTTAAAATATCTACAACACAGTTAAAATTATAAATTATAATGACTAGAAAAACTTCTCATCAAAAACACATGAAAGATATTAAATTTTTTGGATTTGGTTAATAGAACACTTATTTAAAATTTAAAAGCAACAGGTCTTTCGTATATCTCTTTTTTGGTTATCCTGATAGGATACCGAAAATTTTACACATACCTCCAAACAAATTACAGAAAGTAATTTTTTCCCTGCTCTCTACATTCTTATACTGTTTTACTTTTTATACAATTATTAGGTTAAAAAAAGGTTACGTATCATTTATCAAACCTTTGCTTCCCCTCTATAATTTTTTAACAACAATATACAGTAATACAAAATTAAAAAGAACCTCTTTTGTGAAACTCTAAAACAATTGTAAATTTGTTTCACGAGGGTTGTTTATTAGAGCACAGAGCAATTAAGATCAACCAAAGACCTGGTCATCAGTCATCGCCATCAAAGACATTCCTGATGTCTATCGAAAGATTTATTTACATCACCTAATCAGATCTAACTATTTGCTGATGTTCAAATTAGCATCTAGATTATGTTCTAGTTATTTATGACAGATTTTGAATTTTTTCGGCTTATGTGTTAATAAGAGGGTGCCGCAATACTTTACTTTAATTGATAAGAAAACATTTATTTATTTTTAAAAATCTCTGAAGTAATTTTTCTTTGTTACGTTACACTCTACAGAATTATTATATTGAATAATCTTCATTCTACCATTTTCATATCATTTAAATAAATAGTATTCATTCGATGTCCACCGCAAGCCATTCCAATTGCAATACCCTTGCAATAATTTAATGCCAAATACTGACGTAGTTGTTGAAAAGCGGTTTTGAGTAATTACATATGTTCCCTGCTAATACAAGCTTCACCTTAAAAAATACACATCAAAATCACGTTACAATCACAGTTTATAGGGTATTTAAGTCAAAGCACGTCACCAAATATTTTTTCTAGAACAATATTTATGGCTTATTGTTTCCAGAATAAAATTTAAGTTAATAGACTGTTGTGTCGTAAAATTAGAATAACAAGTGAAGAGTATTCCGGATAGGAGTTTCGACTTCCGTTCGGGAAGCACATCGTCTATTACCTTCAGAAATCTGTTTAGAAATCTAAGAAAGCGCAAACCATTGTGCCGCATCTTTCGCGTACGATTAAAACGGCTTCCTGTACCTGCAAAGGCACAATAATTGCATGTAGATCTTGATATGAGTGTACATGTATTCGCATTTATTTACGACCGCATATGTGCCCACACTTCGCATTTCTATAGGCGCGAGACCGTTAACCCAGCCACGTAAATCACAAAAGATTCCAAGGTTATCTACCGTGCCTCCAAATTCAGTAGATTTCATAAAATTTGGGATGACTTCACTTCTGAATATTTTTTTAAATAGTATAATATAGTATCAAAAACCCATTCAAACAACTCTGTTACCTTGAAACTTCACATCTTGCAAACAGCTGAACCAATAAGAATAATGGTATGCAGGGGCTCCATTGACTAACGAAGTACCCAGCTGACAGCTGGCGAAAAAATTTGTGACCATCCACATGTCAATTTTTGGCACATTCGCACTGCCACACTTTACAAATAACCGTTTTAGTTAAATTCTAACCATTTAGAAAACGTTTTTGGGCCCTTCTTCATACTTTTGTCACGTTTGCAATAATAAATGTAAAAAAAGGTCAGACTGATCTTTACTTATGACACTGGCCCAATACTTTTTAAGCAAACAAACAAAAAATCACAAATTATTCAAGAAAACTTTCCTAATGTAATTATATTCAATTTTTAGTACTCTTTAAATTCACTAGCAAACAATATATTTGAAAATATGCAACAACCCCATTATTATCCCATTAAATAGAGGTTTCGTATCGAAATAATTTTGAATAATAATTGAAAATTTAAAATTAATAATACCAATACAAAATAAGATTACTATTATTCCAATTTGAAACATCGCAATTTTAAATTTAAGGGCATGTGACACAGCTAAATACCTATATTACCGATCACAGTTTTTCAGTTCACTGAATGTTCTTTTGAACTTAAGAACTTTTTTTGTAAATAAAATATCGAGCTGAAACTTTGAGAAATGTATTAGAGTACAATAAAGTACATTTAGGTACTGCATTTTGGTAGGAACTTCACTGAAAATTATTTCATCTTTTTTCTGAACCTCAACATTTTTTGAACGTTCGAACTTTTTTTATACATAAAATTTCGGTCTCAAACTTTGAGAAATGCAAGAACCGAAAGAAAACTACGTTAAAGTACAAAGTTTAATAATAAAAGATGTAAAAAAAAATATATTTCAACAATCAATTCAAAGGCATCAGCCGGGAACGTTGTACATGAAAATACGAACTCTCTAGAGCCTCGTCTAGTGGCCGCCAGGTTTCGTATTTTCATGTACAACGTTACCGGCTGATGCCGTTGGAATTGA
>NC_046663.1:69827456-69829617 GCF_010883055.1 Belonocnema kinseyi
TTATTTACAAAAAAAGTTCTTAGGTTCAAAAAAACATTCAGTGAACTGAAAAACTGTCGTCGGTAATATAGGTATTTAGCTGTGTCACATGCCCTTAAATCATCTGAGCCTTTTTGAGAAAAACTCAACTTCAGATTTCTTTAGGAAGGTTAATCAACATATTTTCATGAGAATAATTTAAAATGGAATTGTATTGGTTTAAACCGATTAGTTAAGTAACCCAAAAATGAAAGTTGTTGGTGAATATCTTACAAGAACTGAATTCCTTCATAATTTTTGAAAAATGATTAAAATAGTGGAAACATGAATGTTTTTGAAATTACTTCTTCCCAGTCCAATCCTAGTCCCAAGTACACACATCAGAATTAAATTCAACAAAATTCGTTTTAGGACGTGAATTATTTAAAAAAACTAATATTTTTCCACTTTTTTCACAATTTTTCGAAAAAGTTGAAACGGTTCAGTTGTCATAAGATTTTTAGCACCTACAGTTCTTTTCTCGGATACTTAACTAAATGGTTTTGAGCGAATGACAATCCGCGAAAATATGTTAATTGTGCCGAATACTTAGGAAGAAATGAGGTAAATTTTTGCAGACCAGAAGGCACCTTTTTCTGGGTTGACAGCTGGTTAGCGAGGAAAAAGAGATATGGTAAGAGGGGGAGGGGACGGAAGAGGTGACCGGTGTGGTGGAGGAATTTAATGAATCGTCAGAGGAACGAAAATGAGCTGACGAGCGTAAGAGGCTCATTAGAGAGTGTTCGTACTCCATGGCCATCACAGCGTGACCGGCTTTCTCGTCTGCATCCAACATTTTTATTGCAGAAGGAAATGCCGAGCTGTACTCTTGAGTCACAGGCAAGGTCGTTTCCAATGGCCGCCCACGCTAGAATAAGCATCGGGTTACGTCTTCGACGACCTGTCTGTGTTTTGAACGTTTACGATTTTTACCAATTTCCATCAACAAATTGCATCCATTACGCTCGTCACTCTCTCGATTTCTTCATTTATTTCAAATTAATGAAAAAAATATAAAGAAGATCATGTGTGGATCAGATATTTATTTTGAGACAGATAACAGAGAGAAGTTTTAGGGTAAACATTTTCTGATCATTTATTGGCCTATGAAAAGCATTTGATAAGGTGGGCAGAAGTAAGCTTGTGGAAGTTTTAAAAAAGTGGACCACTACTAAAAACAATAAAAACAACATATGCAGGTAACAAAATTAGAGTGTGGGTACGTGGACAACTGATAGACTGGCTCAATATTAGGCAAGGTGCTACGCAAGGACGCGTTATGCCCTCTTGGCTATTTATTCTATTCATGAATAAGTGTCTAAGAATGGCCTTCCTAGACGGAGAAGGTGTGGATCTTGGGACAAAGAAGGTGCGTGGGTTAGCATTTGCAGGTATCACGTTGTGATGGCAGAATCAATCGAGGGCTTGCTGAGAATTTTGATCAGTCTGAATACTAACATGAACATGGACCTTAAAATTACTGGCAACAAAACAAAAATTATGGTGACTGAAGGAAAGGTTGAGAAAACAGTATGTACACTGAAAAAAATCGTATAGCTGTTGTAGCCAGAAATATATTGCTGGGGAGATATAGCTGAATGTGCAATAAAATTTAGGTAGAACGGCAAACTACATAGCTAAGATATATAAACCGTCTGTCTCCTGCAGACAGAAAATATGAGAGATAATTCGATCATTATCTGCTAAACATTCTAGCACTCATGATCAAACAGCATATTTTCTATAATTAGTTTGCTCGTACAGCTAAAAATTCTAACCTACAATAATTGTAAATACAAAAAGCTCGTGGCTTGTGAGAGTTAAAAAATGAATAATATATACAGTAATGCAACTACAATGATGGAACTGATTATGGAAATAAGAGATTTTTTGATTAGCTGTTACCACCAGAATTATATTGAAGCTCTCAAAGTAAAGTGAGTATTCTTTTATCAGTGCGCGTATAACCGCAAAAAATCTTTGTTTACAACTTTTTTCGATACGCCCTATTGTACATATTGATACGAGGGTAGTTCAATAATTCCTTAGAATGACCAACAGATGGCGCGCGAATCGCTCCAAATCATCTGTTTTCAGTCAGCACCACTCCCGGCTAGATATATGGTGCAGTCACAGTCCACAT
>NC_046663.1:69829717-69868790 GCF_010883055.1 Belonocnema kinseyi
GAGCTCCAAGGAGATTATGTTGAAAAATAAAAAAAAATTTACCCAAAAAAATTGTTTTTATACTTCATTCTAAGGACTTATTGAACTACCCTCGTATGTATTGATTATAACTGTTTTCAATTTAAGATTTTTATAAATACGTCATGTATGTATCTAATACATAATAAAGATTTAAGTATTTATACATATGGTTGATATATTTTTGCGTCATTATACCTAAAGATATATCGACCTATTAGCTAAAAAACATTATAGCCACTTCTGCCAAAAAACGCAGCTAGATAGGGTTTAAGTTTAGCTGTATTTTTCATCTAGAATATCTAGCTGAACCTGGTTAGGTGCGACACCTATACTTGTTTAGCAATAGAAATGTAGAAATTACAGCTAAATTTTCGAGATACTGCACCTATATTTTGCCTGCACGAAAATCTGTTCAATACAACTGACTATTTAGGAAGACAAAATCTAGCGTTACTTTCTAGCTGGGATATCAAGAATTCTAGGTAATATACCTAAAAAATTTTTTCAGTGCAACATTGTCTTGGACGATGAGAGGATAGAGCAAGTGGAAAAGTACGTGTATCTTCGTAGTTTATTTAATTGGCAAGGTTTTATTTGGCCAGGAAGGTTATCGGCAGTTTAGGAGCCATTAACAAAAGTAAAAATATATAAAATAAAGCTAAAATATCAACATATAACTCTGCAATTGCACGCATATTGCACGAAATCCCTACGCAATGTATGCGGTAAAACGCTAATGGACAAAGTCATTAATAAGGGGATTCTTAAAGAACGTGGTGTAGAGTAAACACTGTTTGACAAAAGTGAATTAAATTTCTTGAGATGGTTCGGGCATGTTAAGAGAATGAAAATAGAACGACTGACGGAACAAATACATCTAGGTAAAGTAAATGGCAGCGTACCCAGAGCCAGACCGAGGAAGGAATGGCGGAATATATTTTTTACACAAATATAATTACTTGGCTGGAAGATTATATGACGTTTGTTGCAATAGTATAATGTTTGCTGCAAAAAGAATCTTTTTGAGACAAATGAAATTCCTAGTTTTTGCGACAATTTGTGACGCAGGAGGGGTATTAATGTAGAATGTGTTTCTTGAATGAGATTTTAGAAACGGTGAAGCGGAAAATTTCTAAGTGTTCATTAGAGCAAGTCTTTAAATGGTTTCAAAGTATGCACGACAGTATAAGTGTTAATGGAGAATATCTAAAAAGATATAATAAAGATCGAGTTAAAAAAAATGATTTTTTCTTATTCAATCCAGAAACTTTCAGAGTGACCTACGTATTAATAATTTTTTGAAATAATGAAAAAAATGAAAATTAAGGAGCATTCGTATTTTTGACGTCATCTTTGGGGGTTCAAGCTTTGTTTGAAGATCTGTGACGAAGAAAGTGTAGGATGAAAAACGAGTTGAAAATAAGATAAAGTAGTTTTTGAACGGCCTGAAATTAAAATTGAATAAAAATTGCGACTAATACTTAAAGCGAATGAAAAAAACACAAATATGCAAATAACTAAATTTATATAAACAATTATCAATTTAACTATATTTTCTATTATTTAAACATGTGTTTCTCTTCTAAAATTTGATGTACACCTATAAAACATCTTTAAATTAGCTAACTAGAACTCTTTGAGTCGAACAAACTAAAAAGATCAAAAATTAAAAGGATACGATTCTTTCAGATATTAAATTGCATTGTCCTCAAAAATAAAAACACGAAGACTGTGAAAATCAATTGTAAACTTCAGTTACAAAACGTAACGAAAAGCCGATAAAAGCATTCTGAAAGTTTGATCAAGTGACGATAAAAAGATGATAAAATAAAATGATTGCCTGAAAAAATTTTCAACTTTATATTACACACCTCTTGAGAAAGAAATTCGAAAGCGGTCATAAAAAATAGATAAAAGAAACTAATATAAAATATGAAGATAGAGAATCTAAAGAATATATTAACCGAGCATAATGTCTGGTCTTATAATTATAATTAATTGCGCAATTGAATTGTTTAATTGTGGAATTCAAAAATAATTTTGAATCAAATAAATTTTAT
The DNA here is from genome assembly GCF_010883055.1 of Belonocnema kinseyi. Taxonomy (NCBI): domain Eukaryota; kingdom Metazoa; phylum Arthropoda; class Insecta; order Hymenoptera; family Cynipidae; genus Belonocnema; species Belonocnema kinseyi. The sequence continues at coordinate 69,831,799 of NC_046663.1, forward strand.
TTGAATCAAACAAATATGTTTGGATCAATAAATATATGTTTTTTCCTATATCAAAGATAGAACTTGTTTCATTCCAATAAATGTTATATGAATTAAAGAATAATTTGTTCAAATCAATCTAAAATATTTTTTGACCATACAGCAAAAATTTTTCTGAGTGCAGACTCGATATCCACATAATATTTGTTCTTTCTCATCAGTCTTAACACTTACGAGAAATTACATTGTATTTGTGGACATGAGAAAGTATTTTAATCGTACGAGTCTTCGTGTCTGACTTTTTAGCGGAAGTGCATATTTTAAAAGTAAATGCAAACAGGAAAATAAAAGTTCCCTTGTTCATTTCATTGACTTTCGACGCTGCCTGTGGTAATCTACTTTTAATTTTTCTGATTGGAAAGATAGAGGGTGGCAAGTGTTTTGAAATGCATGTTCTCAGACCTAATTTCCAGAGCTAGTTGATAATTTACTGAACGAGAAACTTTATTAAGTATTCGAGTTGAAAAACCGGTTCCTAAAAGTGCATTAATTGCAAAAAACGCATTAAACTAATCTAAAGAATATATTTATAAAAAATGTTAAAGAATAAGGATATGTTTTTACAACTTGGCTATAAATTGTCTAATTTATTATATTTACCGAATTTCGAGCATGGATTTAAGGGGTAAACCACTGTAGGGCAGGAAAAAATAGGCATATTTCGGGAATTGTTTTTAATCAATTAAAGCGATCAATCGAAATTTTGGAAAATGGCATTTATAATACTAATAATAAAGTTCAGAGAATATTTTTTTCAAATGTTTTCATGACAAAATGGCGGTTGCGTAGCATTTATTCATCGACGCCTTTTTTTTCAGGTGTCCACGGCCACCCTAACTCCCGCAATTTTTGACCTGGATCCAAAAATCAATATATTTTCGATTCCATAGAATAACAGCAAGAGACGTACGGAAGATTTGTTCGATATATTGATTTCTCGCAACATTGTGCAATTAAAAAAAGTTTAATAATTCATGAAAAAATCGTTACAAAATTGTTTATATAAAAAAACTATGTAATATAAGAAAAACCCTACGTACATCGCTGAAGAAAGCAATTTTGAATACATTTTTAAAATTTCAGATTGATCGGTGAGGATTTGTTCGATTTATGTTTCTGGACAGTTAAAAAAAATGGTTTCGAGAAAGACGCGCTTAAAGTTTTAGGTACACTAAAATCACAGCGGCATACCTGAGAGGCGTTGCAGCAGAATTGAAAATTTGGTCATTTATACTTTTTTTTCGCCCTCCATCTTTTGGTATATTATTCTTAAGACCCTAAAACACATTATAAGCAAACAAAACAAAATTTCGATGTTTTGAAAATTCTACAATGGTTAAGTCCTGAATATCCAAAAAATATAAAAAGATGGTTTAAGATTGGAAATTAAAAAAATTACTAAATTTCTAAAGTTACTAAGAACGTTCAAACTTCCTACTTATAGAAAATCATATTTTAATACCATTACAAATTGTTAAAGATTAAGACCGCACTGCTTTTAGAATAGCACGAGAAAATATATTTTTGCAGAATAAATATACTTTTGCTAAAAAAAAGCTTTTATGTTTTTATCAAAGCATTCACTCTCATTAGTACTCTATTTTATAAACACTTCTTTAGGCACTAATTTTTATGGCTTCTGCGTGTCAGAATTCGGGTTAATCGACATTTCCTGTAATACTCGGTTCACAATCTGCTGAATTTCTTTGCCTCAATGCAGACAAAATATTAGTTCATTGTCCGTCAAACAGGTATAAGATCACGTTATCGACACCCGATTCTCGCTTTCACGTCGAAAAAATGGCCTTTTTTAGACTTGTCATATGTATAAGTCTTAATAAAAGACGACTTGATAAGGTTTTCCGTTCTGAATCTAAACATCCATTTTTTTATTGTAGGCTGGTAAATAAATTAAATATAAAATTTAAAAAAATATATAATAGTGATTTCAAGTTATTAACAAAATGAATATGGATTTATACACTTTTGATTCAGCAAATGCATATTTCAGTAATTATTCATGTTCTAATCATATAAATTTACTATTTCTTATATACGTATGCAATCAGAAGATAATTTAATACATAATTACTATGATTTTAATTTTTAAAATAAAATTGTAAGATTTTATAAAATTATATATTGTAATAGCAACATTAAAAAGTATTAATGCAGTATTAAAAGTGTTTAGATGCTTATAACAAGTTTGACCTATTTACCTAATGAACCTGTAATCGGAAACTAAATTTTTTTAACAAATTAATTTTATTTTATGGATATACGTTAAAACTGAGAACATTTTTGTTCGCCAACTTGAGTTTGATAATCGAATTAATGATATTCGAAAGATACAAAAATAATCGTTTTGTCCATTGTTTCAAAAAGTGGATTTATCACGTTTAGATCGCTTATTCCACAAATGTTATAATTTTTGTTTCTGAAAAAATTAAATGTGAAAAAATTGCAGAACAATTTAGGTACGTTTGGAATAAAATTTTATCCTCATAAAGGAAGAACTTGACTCGGAGTTTGTTTCTAATCTAAGAATAAAATTATACTGACGTATCATGTGCCATGTTATAAGGAATATTAAGTAATATCTTCTTATTGCATAAACAACTTCCTACAAAAAAAGCACGAGGGGCGGAAAAAATGCAGTAAAATGCATAGTTATAGTACGAGCGCTTAGAACGTTTTGCATAATTGAAAATATGGTAGGATGCTGTATTCGAATACAATGGAAAGTGACTAATAAGACACTGTCAAAGTGAAAATCTTCAGTTTTATTATTCTTCAGTAAACTATGTGTGCGAGGTATTTTTTCTCAACTGAACGAATTGGAATATTACCCAAGAATTTCCCTGGCGAAATTTATTACTAAAAAATGTGTACATCATGAGGGTGTCTCGTAAATATTGAATGAAAGAGCCTTCTAACAGTAGCGCCTTTTCTTTAAGAAAGTTTGCTAGCCATTTTTGTATTTTAACATTTTTTTTAGCTGCCTTTAAAAAAACTTTTGAACACTTGAACTCTTTCTACTGATAAAATACATCAAGAAAAATTTCAACAAGATAAACAAATTTTTGTAATTAATTACAACTTATCTCAAGAACTTGGGTTAAATTTCCTGTCTTTCTTGACTGAATAATCTTTTTTGGTTGAAAATTGAACTATTTTGTTTAAAAATTCATCTCTTTTTTGTAGAAATTTCATCTTTCTTGGTTTAAAATGCAACTGTTTGGTTGAAAATTAATCTTTTTTAGTAAAAGATTTAACCATTTTATTGAAGATTCAAAAATTTGGTATATTTTTATGAATTCAACTGTTTTTTATTAGAAATTAAAATCTTTCATCTTGCTGCTTGAAGATTCAACTATTTGGTTAAAAATTCATCTATTTTGTGATGAAGGCCCGTGAAACTTGTTACCATTACAAAGATGTCTTTGATTTGTAACTGCAAAATTGATTTATCTACAAAATTAGCAATTAAATCGTTTAGCAATTATTTGAAACTGGCATCATCAAAAAGAATCGTTTTTAAAACGTCTTGTTTTCTAATGTTTTGAAATTACTATTAAAAAATGAATCGAAAGTATGTAAAACAGGGGAGAAAGGAGACAATTGTGTCAAAATTTTCGATTTTAGGTGATTTACGAAAATTTTCATATCCTAACCGATTCTGCCATCCATAGAAAAAACATACATAAGTGAAATTTTTGTTAAGGTGGCCATTTTGGTTGTCAGTTGTTAGAAAATAACTGCGAACCGCAAGAGGTGACTTACGGATCTTATTATGTTGAATAGCAGAATTCGTCGATTATGATCTTAACTATCAATGAAAAGCAATTAGGTTATGATGAAGAACTTTCTTTTGAATTCGCTCAATTGAGAGTTGAATGATGACTATCCTTGCAGAGGAGTCACCTGGAAACGAACGCTCATGAACTTCGACGTGGACGGAATTAAGAAATGCATGAGCCTGACCTTGAGGAGGCCTTGAAAGTGGATTTTTAAATGGCACGCAACAGAATACAAATGAAACCTTCCAGTCATCAGCTCGTCTCTTAAATCTGAAATCGATTGACTGTCACAATTTCAAGACCAGGATAAGCAGCAATGGTAATTTTGAAAGTCGCAATCAACTCTTCACTACTGCATTATTCGATAACAGAGAATGTGTATGAGGTGTGCCATTTCTGCTTTCTTGAGGTGCAGAACGAGCTGAGATTAAGTCGTCGTACCCACGCGATCTATTTTCGAGACGTCGAGCTTCCATTGGCCTCCCACTTGTCGCATTCTCACTCTTTATCTCATTTTTGCTCTTTCTCCCTCTGTTCACCTCATTGTACAAATGTACAAATGTACCAATGGACCCATGGTACCACAGCACCGCCATCCACCCACGTGGGTAACGATGCGCCCAATTTCGAGCCTCGACTCTTTTCACTTTTTTCTGTCTCATCGCTGGCGACGATCAGGTCAAATGACAGCAAAAACAAAACTTCAGATTATCATTTTTAAAACTTTCCTCGAGTCTTATTTTTCTTCAGGCTTCCAAAATTAGATGACTTGAACTCGTTTCTGCTTGAGTCAGTGTACTTTCATCTGTTGTACGACCTTTTTCTTCATTTCGGAGACGATCTCCTTCAGAGATTTGATTTACTTTCCTTCCTCGTACTTCAAAGTTAGCAAACTTTCTTTCATGTTTTAAAATGTTTCAAACTTCGATAAATTGAACTTTAATGGTCAAATATCTCATAACAGGTGGAAATAGATTTTTCAGGGTAAAAACAAAACTTAATTTTCAAAATTCCCTGACTTTTCCCTGATAATTAATATTTAATTACCAGAATTATAATTGTGTCAGATTTTTAGACTTCACTGACCAACATGCTCTCAAACCAGAGGAAATAGCGTAATTTTTACGTAAAAAGGGAAATAAATTCTTTAAAAAAAAATAATGTTGACAACAAACAGCTTTGAATTCCTAAGATTCCAAGCATTTTTGACAAATTAGTTGATTTTTGACACAAAGAAACGGACTTTCAAAAAAAGTTCACTTTTCAGCTGAAGGGTCGAATGTTTTAGAAAACAGTTAACTTTGAATATGCATTTTTAACAAACAAAAAAGTTGATTTTGAACCAAATGGTTGAATTTTCCACTCAAAAAGACGATTTTGTAAGAAAACAGTCGATTTTCAATAAAAAGGGTCATTGTTAACAAAATGGTTCAATTTTAAAACCGATTAGTTAAATTTTCAAACGAAAAAGACCATTTTTTTTAAAGAAATGTGAATTTTCAACCAGAAAAGATAACGCTTTTCTAGTATTAAGATGAATTTTCTATCCAAAAGTAAAAAATTTCAACAACAAAGTTAATTTCCAATCAAGAAAGATAAATTTTCAACAAAATAGTTTAATTTTCAAGACAAAATGAAATTTTGACATTTGGTTGCATTTGCAACCAATCAGTTAAAATTCAAGCGAACGAGAAAATTTTTAGAAATTTTTAAGAGTTGAATTTTCAACAAACAAGTAAATTTTCAACTAAGAAAGATAAATTTTTAACAAAACAGTAGAATTTTCGTCCAAAATAGATGAATTCGATAAAATAGTTTAATTTTTGAAAAAACGATAAAAAATTTAACAAAATAGTTGGACTTGCAAGCAAATAGCTGTTTTTCAAGCTAGCAAAAAAACGAATATTCAACATAACAGTTAAATTTTAAACTTATGAAGAATACATTTTCAAGCAAAAAAGGATTCATTAAATTTTAAGACAAAAATAATAATATTCAATTAAAAAAAAACTAATTTTCACAAAATAGCTATATTTTCAATCAAATAGAGGAACTTTTAACCAAAATAGTTTTATTTTCTTATTGGGTTCTATTTTAATTCAATTCACATTTAAGCAAAGAAAGAGACAAAGGTGAAAACAGCGAGTTTTTTGATATCAGGGGAAAAAGTCATTCTTTAAAAAAGGGGGAAAAAAAGGGGGAAAAAAGGGGGGTCTACATGTTTCAATATAGAATCTTTTATGAACGTAATTATATACTATTTTATTTTATTATTCTTGACAGTTACTTAATTTGCTTCTTACAGAAATTCTCTAACTTTTTCACGACCTTCCTTGACTTTTCCCTGATTTCCAGATTCTCCCTGACCAGCAACGAGCCTGATTTTCTTAATAAATATTTTCAAGTTAAAAGTACGACCTCTTAGCTGGTTTATTTTTGGACTAATATTAAAATTCCATAATTTTTTATGACTTTATCCTTTCATTAAAATATGAGACTATTTCGGAACTTTTCCTGATTTAATACTCGGAACGGTTAATTTAATTTTCCAAGACTGACATTCTCGGAGTAATGTTTTACAATTGAATACAGTAAAACACTAAACTAGACTCAAGTTCTTGAAAACTAACGTATCAACCTGATCCCCGTTAAGCGTGATTCTAGTTTATAAAAACCCTCGAGGCCGGAGTTTCTCAGCCTTGTCTAAACACGAATCTAGAATTGTAATTGTTTTTAGCTCGGTTTTCAATATCATCAAAAAGTTTATTCAAGTCCTGAAGATTATTAGAATTAATTTATTTCATAATGAAAGTGATTGTTAATAAGGAATTACTATCTTCCTTATTCCGCTAATCTGCCGAACTATTGAAAAAGGCAGTAATTACGAAAAAAAAGAAAACCGAGTTCTTTATATCACTGAAATCGTTGAAATTTTTAATATTGTTTAAATAATTTATTGCAACATCAGCTTAAAAAGCAGCAAAGCATGTCTTCATATCGTTTTCTAAGGGAAAAGGCAGCTTCTGTAACAAATCGTGAGTAAGTACAAAATCTGGGAGTCCAGTTGTCTTCCTCCGTAGATGTAGCAACTACCACCAAAACCCATTATAATTTTACTTACTGACTTTTTCCGTATAGAAAAGCCTTGAAATTTCGGCATCATCTGCATTTTTACATATTAGTGACAAATTTTTACTTATTTTTTTCATAAATGGCTCTATTGCACCAAAATGACTCTATAACTGTCGAAAAACAATTCAAATATCTATTAAAATAAGCGGAATAATAAAAATCAGATTGAAATAACGTTTTCGTTGATTTTCTCCGTTCGTGGATTTCGTAGTATGCTGCCTTTTTCCATAGAACAATTCCTTAGTACATTACGAAGGTTGAAAATATTTCTTAGTTATCTGAATAGGATTTGATTCTCCTGAAAATTGACTAATGCACCCAAACGAAATTTGGCACGTCTTGGTGGCCCAAGTGCCAAGAATGCGACCTTTGAGACCGGCGACCCCACCTTTGCGATCACCAGTTGATTCATTGACAAAACACACACACACACGAGGATTGATCTCAACAACCACTAACCAGGATTAAGGGACCTATAGAAGTTTTTCAAACAATCATGAATAAGGAGAAAAATTACTCCACTATCCAAAAATGAGTTAAAAATAAAAAGCAGTTTATTTTGTTTTGGAAGAAATTTAATTTTTTCTACTCCAAGCCTTAATTCTTCATTCCCAAAGTTAGTAAATTGTCATCCAAAAATAAAGAGTTATTCCATTCGTAATAATTTATCAAAATAGCTTTGCAATAATAAATAAGTCAAACAGATTTTTAGAAAGATGACATATTTTAACTAATTAACTGACCTTTTATAAAAATAGAGACGACGAGAAAACATAATTAAAAGTTTAGAGAGAGGTCAGGTACGGGATTAGAAATTTCGGAATGATCCAATTTTAGTATAAGGTCGTTCAATTATAAGTTTATTGACGTTTAATCTAATTAAACTTCTTTAGTTATAAAATCATTCATTTTCGTTAAACTCACTTCAACACCTTCAACTTCTTTTTAATTTCAGAAAACAATTTCTTTCTGTTACAATCAAACTCATTATTAAAAACAGCCCAAGCAGCCTACTGAACATATTGAAAATTTTGCTCGAATAGTTACAAAAGAATGAAATTTGGTATGATTTTAGTTTCTTTTGGCATTAGAAAATTTCCAAGGCCGGTTGCAAACGTTTAAATAAAAATCAACAATGGTGGTATTTCTAGAAACTTTAGTATTAAGACAGAGTGGCCGTTTCAATCACATAAAAAAATTCCCGGTTTTTTCCCGACTCGTAAACACTTTTCACGATCTACGAAATTAAATAATTCGAACTCTAAAGCTAAATATTTTCCATGTGAAGCAATAAAAACTAAGTTGCAAACCATTTTAAGCAATTTTAAACTAGAAATATTACAAACTAAACGATTACATTTTTTTTGTAAACTAAACACTTTGTCAATTAAAAGTTAAATTATTTTCATTTTAAATTATTTTTGAAATTTGTTCAGAACTTCTAAACATCTTCAAAAACTATTCGAGTTCTTCCAAAAACTTTGTTTACATCCTGCAAAATAAAAAATAATTCCTTAAAATCTTCTAAACTCATTTTTGACAATTTTGGAAATCTTTTTTAATATTCTCTTAAAATTAATTTTTCAAGAAAAGTAATTTTCAATTTTCTTAGGTATTTTAAGAAAATATTTTTTATTCTTTTGAAGCGTTTCATAATTCTTAAAATGTTTCTATTCGAAATATGCAAAAATCTATATTGTGTTTTAAATTAGTTCGTGGGCTATTTGCACCGAAATTTCTACTCGAATAGCGGGATTTTGTCGGCATACCCAGAAGTAGAAACTTCGTTTAAATTATTTGATATCGTTTAAATTATTTGATATCATTTCTTATTTTGAATTAATTTGGATCTTCGAAGACCTTCTAAATATCTCATCAACTAACTAGAAGTTTTTCTAAGAATTATAGATGTGCACTATTTATTGAAGATCAAAATTCAACAATTTTACTTGTAAATTAAAGTTTTTCCAATAGAAAAATTAAAATTGTAACGTTCAAAATTTAGTTTTTTGTTTCGCTTTGAAGATTTGATTTAAAATTACTGATTTAACATGAAAAATTAAATATTAAGTATATATATATATATTAAGCAATTCTTATTTTTCTTAGTTAACATTTTGTTAATTTTCAAATTTTAGACTGAAACAGTATCATTAATTTAATAAAAGCCTTTAATTATAAATATATTATTTTGAAATTATTTTTAAATTGGAAATAGCTTTTAAAGTTTCAATCGGGGGTTTAGATTTGTTCATCTGCTGTGACTTCCTAATTTCAACAGACTAATTTTTAATTATAAAATCTGGAAATTCTTCAATTTTGAACTGAATCCGAATCGTCTTGTAAAATCAATTATTATTCACTTGTTAATTCTCTTAATGTATAGTTCAATTTTTGATATCATGGTAATTTATATTCAAATTTTATCAATTAAAAAGGTTTTTTATCTAAAATTGTCGATTAAAACGATAATAATTTTTTATTGTATAAGTCTTGGAAACCGAATAATATCATAATTGAAAAAGATAAAAATTCAACTTTCTGAACATAGAAGCACACCTAGACATGACTGATATGGACGATGTGAAAGTTCTCTATAATGAAAGAAATCAAAGAAAGAGGAAATTCATGGAGATATTGTATGGGGCAAAGTACGTGAACCGCTTCCACCTAGAATTTTTTTGTATCAAGTTCAAATTTGGCATATTCTCAAATATTTAGTTGTTCTCAAAATACAGGGGTCCAAAATTTTTATTTTTTCGCGTACACTACTACGTTCAAATTAGTGTAACTTCTCTTAAACGTATCTGATTGAAGTTTTATTACAGTGTCTTGGAAAGTTTTTCTTTTAGCGTACTTTGATCCTGATATAATAATTTTTTAAATGTGTAAGAAAACCATTTTTTCTGAAAATCAAAATTGATTTTTTGAAAAAAGTGCAGTTCAATTTTTTTTAAATAGTCGTTTTTATCTTCTCTTTAATGATGTAGACGGAAAAGTGGAATGGAAACATTGTATTGGTGTCTTGAATTTTTGAAAAAAGTGCACCTTGAAGAAATTTTTTTTTCTTTTTTGAAAAATAGTTTTGTATACTATTTTAAATCATGTAGAGGAAAAAACGTACCCTCGACTGTGAAACTGCCAATTTGACTAATACAATGTTTCCATCCCACTTTTCTTCTAGATAAGTTAAAATATGATAAAACAGCTTTTTTAAAAACATAAAAAAGAATGTTTAAAAGTGAAACTTTTTCAAACAATCAATTTTTATTTCGATGTTCTGACAAAATTTTTTTTTCAAAAAATGGTATAAAATTATTATAATAGGCTCTAAAATTATATCCATACATAAGTTTTAAGACACATTAGGCTTAACAGTTTTGATATCCGGCAGCTAATTAAGTTGAATATGATACTCTTGAGTGTAAAACTGCCAATTTGACCAATGCAATATTTAAAAAAATTATTTAAAAAATGTTGTAACTACCTCTAATGAGCCAATCACAGTGATTTTTCGAGACATTTCTTCTGTCGTTTAGGCCTTTTTGTGCAATTTTGTCACACAAATTGATATTTTTGAGTTTATCTTTTTAAAGATAAACTAAATTTTAGACTCTTTCGTAAATCCATTAGAAATTTTTTTTTAAATTAATAATTAACAAAATAGCGAAAAAGCGCCAAAGAGAAAAGTTGTTCTTCTTTAGAGAAAACCAAAATGCACTATACCTGTTTACATTTTGTGAAATTTTTTTATACAATAAAAATTAGATTCATATTATGTTTTAAAATACAGTTTTATATCAAACACAACAATATCAACGTTATTATATCAACTATTTCATGGAAAAACGATACCCAGCACGAATATAAATAGTAAAAAATTTACTTTGTGTAAAAAACTCTAATTTTTAAATATTTTGCACAGATAAAGTGATAAAAGATTGAAGTGCCTATTTATATTTTTCTTATCACTAAACAAGACATTTTGCCGTGTTTAAGATTTAAACCATTTATCCTGTGAAGATTAATGACTTGGAAACATACACATGACGTCACGAAAAGATGGCGGTACGCGGCGCGAAAATGAAGGCCATTTCAAGAGGGTAATGAGTTCTTAGTTTTTTTTTTCTTAACAGTACTATTTTCTGAATTATGTTGCTACTTTTTTCCGATGGACATTTCAAACCCAAATTGCATAATTTTTTTGAGTCGAAAATTGCCAAGATTGCGAATCTATATTTAGACGAATTAGAGTGCTCGAGATGCGCTTAGAAATCGCCACCTTCATCGCAACATTCAATTTCCTGTTGACCTATTTATAAAGTCCCTTGCCGACATACTTGTCAAGGTTCCTAGGTCGTTCAGTAATTCACAATCAGTTATACTTTCAGAATGACCAACGGGTTTACAAGAAGAACCGGTAAAGTGCAGTAACACTTTATGTGTAGAAAGGAATTAAATTGCGTAAAATTATTCTTGCACGTTCATAAAAAAGAACCAATCTCGTTGCTTGAAGATGAGTAAGTTAGAATGAGAATATTCATAAATAATATGTTAACAACTTTTGCAAACGAGTTCCACGACCTGTCAGTCTCACAACGAGTTCACGTTGCTTGCTATATGGCTGGTCCAATTATCACCGTCAGAACGTCATTTAATAACAGTGGCTGAAATCATTTACAAGGATAGGCAAAACTAAAAGCAAACGTATTCAAGATCTAAATAAAACCAAAAATCATTATATTTTTTTCATTAAGAATAAACGTACTGGAATTTTAGCCTTGGGTATAATTTTTTGAATATAGAGAACTATCTATAATTTCATATCAGGTTGATTGAAAGATTACTATCAATGAAAATTTACCATACTTGATCAATAATTTTTTCTGGAAACTAAACGTAATTCCAGCTACAAACAAGAAAAGAATTGCTAAGATCAAGGTATTTTGTTTTTGCACGAAAAGCAAATAGAGACTAAGGAAAAAAGTCGATCGAAGAAGCGTCTATGACATTAATGCTCTTAGAAAAAAGATCAAGGTCAGAGTTAATGGTGTACAATAATCAAATAAATGCTAAGCTTGGATTAAATAATGCTGACTTTGATGAAACAATTATCCTAAGACGACCCAGAAAAGATCTTTTATGTGGAATTTAAGCAGGTTTAAAATTTTGTAATAATATTGACGTCTAATTGCTGTATGATTTGATATCAAATTCTCCATCTCAGGTGGCAGAGTTAAATATATGTTTTTGCAAAAATAGAATAAAATAAATCGAACGAAGAAAAAAAAGGAAGCTAAAAGTTCATTATAGTGAATTGACATAAAAGAAAATTTCTATAAAGACATGAACGAGTCTAATTAGAAATATTATGAATCCGTGCTCTACTTGCTTTTTCTTAAAGAAAATAAGGTCAATTATTTGAAGCCTGATGAGCTTGATTGAGGTGTTTTTAAATCTAATATTCATGGCCCATGAAATGACTCATAAAATTTAATTTTACACTTAATATCGCCATCAAGAACTATTTAATATTAATCAGGTAAGGATGCATTTATGACCTTAGACGAGAAGTTTACTGCTTTTACATTGGCTGAGGATTCTTATAAGAAAACACTTCCAGGTAATAAATAAATGAACGAACGATAAGAGCGGTAAAAAATGCGATTTTCTGTTAAATGCTACGACCAAAGAAAAATGGTTATTGCTATGATTATGTAGATGAAAATTGTTTCTAAATAACAACTCCAATTAAAAATTATAATTAAAAACAAACTCAACCAGCATTTTGATCGTAAGTTTTAAAACAGAATTTTTTGTATAAAAAGGTCAAGCAAAAAATCATTAATTGAAGATGACAATACTTTCTATGAAGGACGCTTCTCGAATCAGGTGTGTAACGATAGTCAACGGGTTGAAAGAATGCGATTTACGTAACAAAATTGTGATAGACTTTGAATGTAGTGAGTATTCGTATGGTGCAATAAGTAAGACGTGGCGCCATTTAATGTGAAAAGTCTGTTTTCTTTAAACCCAGAGTTACGAAAATTGGGCAAGAGATTCCTACTCTATCATAAGTGGAGATTCTTGAAGATCACTTTACATTGCAAAATTTGATAAAGAGAAAGACTCATAAATGTGCTTAAGGTTCCGAAAGTCAAATAAACGAAATTTTTTACTAATGACTTTGTAAACCAGAAAGTTCTCAAATGTTTGTTAATTTAGATTAGAAATAATTTATTATTAAAATAGAATTATAATGCATAAATTAAATTGCAGTTGGAACAAAATTTATAGATAAAATAGAAATGAGAAAAAACATTTCGTTCAATAGAACGTTCGGAACTTCAGGTACATGACTCAATCAGCTTTAAAAATAAAACTAATATCTCATAAGGCGATATTTGCAATGTACAGATATCAAGACTGATTATTTCTTATTCATACCTGGGCCACACTAAGTAAAAATTATATTGACACATGTGATAATGAATTTATATCATCAAAACCGGTTCAGCATTGTTAAGTTATCTTATCATCGCCAATATTAAGGTGTAAACCCGAGATAAGATTTGTTTTCACTTTCATACTCTGATGTCAAAAATGATTCAAACAAGCTTTGCAGATAAATTTTTATGACAGAATTAAAATAAACGTTGTCATAAATGACATTTTTACGATTTTTCTGGGGACAAAAAATGTACCCCAAAAAATCATTAAAATATTCTTTTTTAGATTGTGATTTATACTCTAATTTTCAGTGAAACGAGGCAAAATCATAACCGATTTGTCGCTGTTGAGCTGAAGAAAAATTAAAAAAGCTTCAAAAATGTTGGAAGAACTTTTTAAAATTACTTCCATATTAAAAAAAATATGGCTTTTATTACTTTTTGGAACGTTTCCCTTCATTTGTACTGATTTATGGTGTTTGCTGAAAGCATGAGCAAAAAATGACCTGAAAATTCCTGGTATCTCAAGTTTTCTTGCAGGTACAATTTTTCATTGAAATACTTCGCATTTTTTAAACAATTGACTGAAAGTATATATACACTTTCGCGAGTTTGTTATAAGTAAGGTTTTTTCATTTTCTAAGGATTCAAATAATATGTTTAATTTAGAAAGCTCTGAAAATTATATTACAAGATATTCCTTCTTATAATTGAAATACAATCCATATCTACGTAGAACCAACGCGGATACTATACTATATTAAATTTAAACAACTTAAAATGCCCAAATTTTTTAGTAAAATTATTGCATTTTTAACGATAAAGATTAATTTGCAACCAAATAGTTGAATATTCAACCAAAAGATTAAATTTCTACCAAAAACGATGCCTTTGAAATCAAATACATGAACTCAGAAACAAAAATAAAATAGTTAAATTATCAGTTAGAACAAATTAATTTTCAGTTACAAAAATTAAGGTTGAGCCTAAGAGCTGTATTTTCAACTGAGATAATGGAATATTCAATTAGAACAGTTATTTTTTCAGTGAAAAAAATATTTACCAATAAAAAAAAGTAATTTTCAAAAAAATAGTTACATTTTCAAATAAAACAGATGAATTGTCAAACCAAAATTTTAAGTTAAAAATTCATGTTTAACCAAAGATATGATTTTTTAATTAAAATAATGGCATGTTCGATTGGAATAGTTACACTTTCAGTTAAAAAACAAATTTAATTTCAACAAAAAATCAACTAAAATAATTGAATTTTCAATTAAAAAGATGAATTTTTAACCAAGAAGGTTTAATTTTCATTAAAAAATACAAAATTTCAACTAAAAAAGGTAATTTTTCAAACAAAAATTAATAAAAATTTGTATTCCAAAAAGATGATTTTTGAAAGAAAAACGCAATAGTGAATACTCCAACCCCAGAAGAACGTAAATTTTAATCGAAAACAGTTGAATTCAACTAAAAAAGACGACTTTTCAACATGAGTGGAATTTTCAACTAAGAAAGATTTTTCAGTCACATAGAAAAAATTTCAAACAAACTTGAATTATCAAAAAAAAAGGTGAATTTTCTGACAGCTATTCGAATTTTCAATAAGAAACATAACAGTCAAATTTGAGCAGAAAGAATTAATTTGAAAAAAAAAAGAATTTTCAATAACATAGTTAAATACATCAACATAAAGCTACTTTTACAAATGAAAATTTTTTGTTATTGTATTTTATATTGCAAGTTAAAAAAACTAAGCATGTTTTCCAAAAAATCACTGACATTCCTAGGTTTTTCTCGGCTTTAGCCATCTATAATTTGTATTTTTATTTATCTTGGAGCCAATATCTTTGTATTATTTGAAGTTTTTCCAATTTAGGAATTTTATTTTTAGAATTTTGATCCTTTGTTATTCAAAAGTCTAAGAATTTTTTTTCAATCAATATTGAAATAAGTCAAACGTTTTATTTTTGCATGTCAATAGTTTTTCATTGTAGAAATGGATTAGCTATGGTTACCGAAGTTTTAAGGAGATTAGAGTTACATAGTTTCCGAACTAAAGCGAGTGTATCATATACTAATTAACGGTCCTAAATAGTTTAGAAAAATGTGCGGTTATAAACTTGATCAGTTTTACATTTAAATGGTTTAATGTTTAATTTTTGAAAATATAAAAGTGAAAGGTTCACCAATTTTTATGAATTATAATCTACTTAGATTATATAATCAGTATTCGAAACTGGACAATTTAAAACCTACTATTCCATTATGGGTTGAAAACTGATCACTTTTAATTGAATTTACAATTATTTCGTTGAAAATTCAAATATGTGTTTACAAATTCGTCTTTTTAGTAGAAAACTAATTTTCTTCATTGAAAATTTTACTACTTACTTGAAAAATGAGCCACTTTGCTAAAAATGCATTCATTTTATTAGTTGCAAATTCATCCATTTGGATGAAAATTTAACTATTTCCTTCTAACTTCGTTTTTTCTTTGTTAAAAATAAATTTTCGAAACTGTATAATTACCAGTTTTTGGTTGAAAATTGATCGACTTTAGTTTAACATTTAACTACTTGATTGAAAATTAAGTTTGTGGTTAAAAATTCATATTTTCGGGAAGGAAATGTAACTGTTTTGTGAAGCATTCGTCTTGTTCGCTTGTAAATTCAACAATTTAATTAAAAAATGGTTTCTCCTCGGCTTCAAAAATCTGTCCTCGTTCAAAATTATTCTCATGTGTTGAAGATTCGTCTTTTTCGTTTTAAAATTGATCTTTTTCTTCATAAATTTCATCTTTGTGGTTCAAAATGGAACAGTTGTGTTCAAATTTAATTTGTTTTGGTCGAGCATTTAATTATTTTGTTGAAAAATCGTGTTTTTTGTTGAATTAAACATTTTTTTATTTAAAATTAATATATTTTTAGTTGAAATATTAACTATTACATTTTTTGTTCAACTTTATCTTTTTTGATTAAATTCAATTACTTCTGATTCAAAATTAAAATATATTTTTAATGGACATATCAACTATCAGTTTTAGGCTGAAAATGTAACTATAGTACATTCTTAGTTGAAAATTAATCTTTTTCAGTCAATTAATCTTTTAGGTAAAAAAATCATCCGTTTCGTTGAAAATTCAACAATTTAGTTAAATCTTGATCTCTTTCGTCAAAAATTCTTTTTTTTAGGTTCATCACTTTAGTTTATAATTTATTTGGTTTTTGGATGACAATTAATTTTTTAAACTATTTTATTCATTAATCGATTTTTTGGGTTAAAAAGTAATTTTGTATCCGAAAATTCAAATATTCCTATTTTGTTTGCAAATTTATCATTTATAAGATAAAAATTCAACGATTGGTAGAAAATGCATGTATTTTATTAAAAATTCGTATTTTTTAATTCAAATAGCTCAACGATTTATTTATTTTTTTAATGTTGAAAATTAATTTTTAAACTGAAGATTTCACGATTCCATTTTAGTTTGAAAAAATATCTTTCTTAGTTGCAAATTCAAGCTATTGGTTTGGAACTTCATGTATTTTGTTTAAAATTCGCCTTTTAATACAAAATTAAACTTCTTCCTTTAAAACTCATCTTTGTAGATTAAAAATCCACCTATGTAGATAAAAATCCAACGTTTTTGTTGAAAGTTTATTTATTTAGTTGAAAATCTGTCTCTTTTACTTGAAAGTTCAACTGTTTGTTTTTTAATGCAACCGTTTGGTTAAATTTTTTTTTTGACAATTCGCCTTTTTGGGTTTGAAATTCATCGATCTAGGATGTGTTTGGCAACCACAATAAACTTTTCACCTAAATAAATTTCCCCTCATGTCACGAGGATGTTTCTTGATACAAATTAAAATTCCTCTTAAACCTAAGATTAAAAGGATGCTCATTTACGTATCTCAAAAAGAATAGTTTTGCCGCAAATATTATCCTTTTGCGTCAAACTTCAACTTCACACAATCTTGCAGCCAAATAATCACGTGTATAAAAAATATTTTCAAGTGTTTCGAAACAGAACAGGCAAGAGGATGATGCTTTTGTTTCAAGACAACATTTTCTCTGAGTGTCACATTGGCATAATAGCAAAATTTGCGAGACAAAAGACATCCCCTAAATTTCCTCCGAACCAAATGATCATTCCTGAAACTTTTCTAAAAACTATAAATTATAAAATCCTACCTTAAAGACTTCGGAGAAGAATCCAGATCCAATTTTCTCCATGTAGAAGTCATCAAGACGATTCAAGGACGCAACAGCATGTCTCAAAGCCTGACAAGATGCCCCAGTTCTTCGTTTGGGACCAGCTTCCTGAACAGGATTTTCAGAGCAAATAGTAAAATTCGCAAGCGTTCCCTCCATTTCAGTGGGTCTCCATGGATCTCTACACTTTTCCCGATCCTTGTAGCTTCTCGGACTCGACTGCAACTCGGTCGGCAAATCTCGGGTGAAACTCGTACAATTTTTCCTATTGTCAGTATCTGAATTCTTGGTGGGTGTTGACGCTGTAAAATCAGCTTGGGTTCTTTCAGGACAGGTACTAGGATTTGGAAGAGCTGGAGGGTTGTTGGCATTTCCAGGAGATGCGGTAGATTTGTTCTTAAGACTCCGTCGTGGCTCCATCTTCGTGTCACGAACTGGAGAGAAAATTGTTGATGGATCTGGAGAAACTGGTTGGATGTGATCGCTACTCAAGAGACCACCAGTCGTAGAATCAGTTTCGGAAGATCTGCTGGGAGCCGCCTTGGAAATCGGAGTTGGCACTCTCGATTGGTCTCTATTAACTAATTTATTATCGCTAATTCTCGATCCATCTTCTTCAACTGGAAATTCCCGGTTTGGCATAGACGACTTTCTGGCAGTCTTTGGCGCTGATTCATTATTCGGACTGGCCAGACTGGAGAAAGAGGAAGTTTTGGACGATTTGGAAGCACCGTTACTGCAATTTTTTGATACACTAGGACAATTGGGATTTGAGGAACATCTGTGAACGCTGGAACTAATGAAATTCTTTCTCGGTTCTTTGGAGGGAGATTTTGCGCTAACGCGCGTTGGAGAACTCTTTAAGCACATGTTTACCACCTCTGTTCTGCAAGGTCTTGAGATTTCCGTAGACACTGATGATACAGTACTGGAAGGCTGGAAGTCGCAAGGCAGTTCCGTGAAGATAGCCTCATGGTTCTGGAGTCGCCAGGATTTTGGTTGATCCTCGATACCAACTGCAGGTCCATCCTCCGCTGAGAAACAAGGCAGACATGATCCAGACGACCTGCCAAGTATTTTGGAAGAGTTGTTTGGAGGAGGACCTGGTGAATTTGACGGAGGCACTTTACCGAACATGCTCAGCTGTCGAATACAAAATTTCAAAAGGGAAAGCTTGGGAAGACCCCGGCATCCAACGAGGAATCACTGGATTCTAGGGTTATCAATTATTTTCGTTTTTAGCTGATATACTTTTAAGATTTGTCTTAGTACTACTGAATTTTCTGGCAGTGTTATCATCCCTGGACTTAGTATCATTCTAATTCTAAGCGCACTCTGGTAGACCTTTGGAAGCTTTTTTTATCAGATTTAGATTATTGATCTTTGGTAGAAATTCCTAAATTCTGAGATTAAGATTGGCACTTTGATCTTCATGTTTAGAATGAAGGAAAGTGTGCTTCTTGAGGTTGAGCTGACACTCTGAAAAATGAAAAGGAGTTCATAGTTGACGATACGTTGAAGAAATTTTTTTTATATAATGATTTAGTTCATGCTGTTTATTTTGAAAAAAGATCATTCCTATTTACTGCAATCAAAAATGAAAAAAATGATCACAAAATAATATTTAATTTATTCTCTACTTCGTTACAACATTGTATTTAAATTCAATAACAGATAAAAAAAAGTAATAATAAATTGAATAATTAGGTCTGCGATTGTTCTTTATTTCCAAAATTATTCATGATTGAAGACAATTTATTTATATTTATACAGAAATTGAAATATTTTCTTTATTTCGTCTTAAAATTATGTTAAACCAAGGCAGTTGATTATTTCGTTATTTTTCTTTTTGTAATCACAAAATTGTAATTACTTTATTATTTATATTTTATATTATTTATATTATATATTCATTAATAAAGGCGAAAAAACTACTCACAAAAATGCGAATTTTTATGTGTATGTATATTTGAGTTTAAAAGACAATTCAATGAAAGTTCACCTTCGATTTTAGATTTAAATACGTTAATGTGATAGATATCTAATTACTAATACGAAAAAAAGATGACTATGTAAAAAAATACACTGAAAAATATACGACAATTTCGGATTAACGAGCCGCCCATAAACAGTGTTACCAAATCGAGTGGGGGGGGGGCTATACTTAGTGACGGGGGGGGGGAGCAGTGGAAGTAACATTACGTATTTAAGAAGTGTGAAAATCACATTCATATTTCAGGCTTATTCATACTCTTTCCCCTATTCCCCTATTTTTAGTTTTTTAAAAGAATTCTTTCAACTATTTTTGGTTGATTACAGAAAGAAAGTTGAAAGATACTTCTGGTTCCTTATTTATCTCGCTTGGTTAAAAGTTCGACTATTTAGTTGAACATTCAAATATTTTGTTAAAAAATTCAACTGATTTATTAAAAATTCATCATTTATAGATAGGAAAATCGTTTTGATGAAAAATCTTCTTTTTTTAACAAAAATTAATCTTCTCGTTTGAAAAACGATCTGTTTTTGGTTGATAATTCAACTGTACTTTGTTGCAAATTCAACTATTTGTTTCAAAATTAACTTTTTGTTCGTAATTAATACTTTTGGATACAAAATTCAACAATGTTGTTAAAAATTAATATATAGCTGGTTTATTTGGTAAAAAATCCATGTATTTTGTGTTGAAAATTTGTCCTTTATGTTAGAAAGTTAACCTTGTTTGTTAAAAATGTATCTTTTTGGCTGAGTGTTCAACTATTTGGTTTAAAATCGGTCTTTTTGGTTGAATTAAATAGGTTCAAAGTTCGTTTTTGGTTTAAAATTTATCTTTCTTGATTAAACATTCATCTATTTGGCTCAGGTTTCAACTATTTCGTTAAAAATTCGTTATTATCCTTTAACTCAAGTTGGTTGTAAATTAACTTTTTTTACTCATAAGCAATATTTCATGATTCAAAATTAAACAATTTTCTTCCAAATTTATGTATAGCTTCTTTATTTTGTAGAAAATCCATGTATTTTATGGAAAACTCGTATTTTTGGTCAGAAAATTAATATTTGTTGTTGATCATTTAACTTTTTGGTGAAAAATTTGTCTTTATTGGTGGAATTCAACTGGTTAAAAGGTCGTTTTCTTTTTGTTGAAAACTAATTTTTAAAGTAAAAATTTTACGATTCCATTTTTAAAAATATTTTTTGGTTAAAATTGGTTTGTTAAAAGTTCGTTGTTTTCGTTTAACTCAACTGGCTGAAAAATAATTTTTCGGTAGAAAATTCATTTTTTTTTATGTTAGAAAAGTCATCATTCTGATTTGAAAATAATTTTTTTTGCTGAAAATTCAACTTTTCAAGTCGAAGATTAAATTGTCTTGAAAATTAATCTTTTTGCTACGAAATTCAACTGTTCTTCGTTGAATTTTAATCCTTTTTGTTTGAAAATTCGATCATTTGTTTCAAAATGCATCATTTTAAGTTTAAACTTCAACAATTTTGATTAAATTGTGTTGTTAGGCTTCAACATCAACCATTATTTAAAGCAGTTTATTCCAATATTTTTATGAAACATGGCTCTATTTCGAGAGAATTTTGAGCCACCTTTCTGATCAGCTTAAGGGGGGGGGGGGGGGGGGGGGGGGGGCAAATTGCGGTCGTCAATTATGGTCAGCCCCTAAGTTAAAATCAATTAATCAAGTGTTTTTATATAAAAAAACTATAATACTCAAGACATAAGATGTGATTTTTCAAAGGCCGAATATACTTAATGAAATTTCGATATGAATAGCCTGAATTTTGGTATGATCGGACACTACCCATTTAAAACCCTATAAATGCATAATGTCTTTATACATATACCTATATATGTACACAGAAGTAAAAGAATAGACTCTAACGCAATGGACGACCACATAAAGCAATATCAATAGTTCGACGCTGCACTTAATACAGTCCCCAATAATAAAAAACCTCCTATTTACCTACCCAAATTATCACCCTAAAAAATAGAATGATCTCAACCCAGCTCTAAAATATAACCTCTGACAAGTAAAATCCGAACTGTCACTCATGCAACAAAGTGTGAAAGTGTGCTCTGAAAAAATGTACGTCTCTCTAAAACGAAGCGTCAATTCCTAACAAGATTTTACTGACCCTGAATACTGATTGTACTAACCTCTATGAAGAAGCACACATTCTTTTTTTAATCCAATTCAGAATTTTTCCAATTCACGTCTAGCACTGCAGCAACTAAAAAACCATAATATGCAAAAGAATTCCTCCCGCTGTCACTTTTGTTTACCATACAAAATTCGACACTATTTTGAATGTTGAACCGAACTCACTTTATTTTTAATTTGGTTTTTTACAGATAAACCTCATGGATGAACGATAAAAACCGACAATTTGATCTCAAGAGAAAATTCGAACTTTTCACTGGAGTTTTCCACGGTCACTGCTTCGCATAAACAGAGAGGAGTGATCGTCTCCTGGAAGTGTAGATAGTTTAGAATCCGTTTTTTGGTAAGAAACACGTTAAAATTTAACGCACAATCGTGGGCACTTGACACTTTCGATAAATGACGAATTATACTAGATTTTAGTAGAGATAATGCAATATCACCACTTAATTAATCTCAAGACGAGACTAGCAACAAATTTACCGACAACGCCAGACGGCGGCCATTACAGTAATGAATACCTTTCTTATCTTCGTGCCTCTCGTGGCCATACCCCAAACTAAGCCCCTGTGCCCCCTCCCCCAAGTAAATAAAAAGTAATTTTAACAATTTTCTTTTAAAATATTTTAAACTTATTTGCATCTAGGTTTTAATGGATTTCAAAATAATGTTATGAAATTATTGATGAATTTCAAACATTTTAACTATCATTTTTTATTATTCTATATAAAATAATCAACAATCAATTTTCGATAGTTTTATTCTGTCTTAGAGGGGTTCTATTATATAGAATTCGATATGAAACACTTTAATAAATTCCTAAGATTTCAAGTCGAAATATATGGCATTTTTAACAAAATAATTGAATTTTCAAGCAAAAAAGATTTTTTAACAGACAATAATTGCATTTTTAAACCCAAACGGACGAATTTTCAACAACCAAATTAATTTTTGTCCCAAAATTTGCATTCAAAACCAAATAATTGAACTTTTAAACAAAAAAAAATCATTTTCAACCTAGAAAGATTTCTACCAAAGGACGAATTTTTGACATAATAGTTCAATCCTCAACCAAATAGATGAAGTTTCAATCAAGGAAGATAAATTTTAATCCAAATACTTAAATTTATTTGAAAGTATAAATAAGATTTTTTAAACCAATAACAGAATTTTCGAAATTTTCAATTTAAAGAATTAATTTAAAAGCAAAAATTAATTTTCAAACTGTTAAATTAAACCAGAAAAGGTAAATTTCTAATCAAATTTGTTAATAACCTACCAAATTTTAAATTGTCAAGCCAAACAGACGAATTTTCTACAAAACCGATTGATATATGTATAGCTAAAATGATAAATCAATTGTAGAATTTTTTTAAAAGTAGTTTAAATTTAAATCAAGCATGTGATTTTTCCACTTAAAACACAAATTAAAAAAAAAAGTTCAATTCTCAAAAAAGAGATGAGAAAAATCAAATTATGGACAAATACGATAAAAAAATCTGTACCGGTAAGCAAAAAATTATCAGTACCGAAAAAATTTAAAGAAAATGTAAATTTTTTAAAAATTTTGAAATAAAAATTTAAAGCTTGTTAAGGATTTGGAAGGTTTTAAAATATTTTTTTTCTTAAGATTCCAGGGAAAATTCAAACTTATTGATTTTTTTTAATTAATTAAATAAAAATATTTAAAATTATTTCGGAAGAGAGTGAGGAAGATTTCAAAGCAAAATTTTTCTATTTTGCATGATTACAAAATTTTAGACAAAATTTCAATAAGTTAAAAAGTTATTATTAGTTTTAAAAACAAAATTTAGATTTTTGAAGATTTAGAAATAAAATTTTGAAGTTTATAAAGATTTTAAAAGCTTTCAAGACAATAAACAAATTTCTTAAGATTCTTAGGAATATTCTTTATTTCAAAAAATTAATTTTAAGAGAATATTTAACAACTTTATAAAATATTACAAAATCTTTTCAAAATATTGTCAAAAATGAACCCGGAAGATTTAAAAACAACTTTAGGAATAATTCGAGTCGCTTAAAAAAATATTTAGGAATTTTTTTAATTTTGAAGAGAGTAATGTACCATTAAAACTTTGAAAGATATCCGAACATTTATAAAATATTCTTGAATTTTTTCCAAGTGTCAAAAAGTCTTAAATATATTTAATTTGTATAAATTATTATATGTAATTAATATTTATATATTTTATATTTATATTAATTATATTATATATTTATATTTATATTAATTATATTTAAATATATTATTACTTATTCGAGTAAAATAAACAAAAATTACTTAGAATTTTTCTAGGTATTGTTTTGATAAATCTGAAATATATAAAAATCTTTTTTGTTCTTCAGAAACCTAGGAAAATCATACTGTTATAACGATAAAGAAAATAAACTAAGGAAATTAAACATTAAGTAGTCATTAGTCATTTTGATTTTGTGTTGAAGATAGTTTTTATTCCTTTAAATTATAATGTGCCTGATTTTTTTATTCCAGACTAAAACATCTTTCTCGGTTGCAAATTCACCAATTTTGATGAAACCCCGTTTTTTTTGTTTGATTCATCTGTTTTGGTAGATATTATTTTCTTTTTTAAATAAAAATTACAAATGTATTGTTTAAAATAAAAATCTTTTTTGCCTGAGGATTTAAATATTGTGTTGAAAATTCGTCTTTTTGGGCGAATTCAAATCCTTTGGATTTAAAATTAAAAAATATTATTTAGTTCAAGTATCAACTACAGGGACGACAACCCCGGGGAGCAGGTCGGGCGGTAGCCTGACCTGTTTTAAGGGGGGGGGGGGATCCCGAAACTCGGGAAATATATTGTGCAAATAAATTAACTAAAAATGCAAGAAAAATAAGGGAAAATAATTAAGTAAAGAAAGTGAAATAAAACAGAACGTGCACAAATCTATGATTCGCACGATTAAATTTATATTTATCAACAAGTTCGCGAATATTACATATGAGAGCACCATTTCGTAAGTATCATTGAATTTTTAAAAGTATAAAAAGAATGCTTGTACTATGTCCCTTTGCTCTATGGCCGCATAAATAAGAAGGCAACCAAAAATTCTATTTGGAGAAAAAGTAGATCAAAGTTCAATAACTAATAATTTTTTTCAAATTGACAATTATAATAAGTGATACAAGAACGTATCCTGATTGATTTTGACAATTACAACAAATATATCGTAGGAAAAGATTGATTAATAAATTTTGCCTAACCAGTTTTTTAGAAATCCAATTCAAATTTGTCTAACTCTTCATCAGGCCAGTCATGTGCTCGAATCCATACATAATTTTTCAACCTATCGTATTAATTTCAATTATTCTTAGATTTTCAGATAACTTTGGAGCTATTTGAACATTTTTGTTATTTGGATTTCTATATGTTACAATAATATAATAATAAAAACCAAATAATGAATAAACGCTGTTTCCTGATGTTTTAAAAACATTGAAAATTTTTCAAATTTGGATATTTTAGGGATATCCCCAGGATATCATGGAACTCACTGGAATGTTTCTAAGATATTCAAATGTCCCAAGTAGAATATAAATTAATTTTCTGTATCCTACTTGGTTCATTTGAATATCCCAGAAACATCCCAGGGATATCCTGGATATCCTGGGGATATCCATGGTCTATCCAACTTTCCGCTCTGTGGGATATCTGACCGGTTATCCATGGGATATCCCTAAGACAACCTGGGAGATAAATGGGATCAAATGGGATATCTCGGTATATCCTATTTCTAAGGGCTTGTTAAAACGTCTTTTTTTAGTCACAATTGATCTTTTTAATTAAAAATTTGTCTTTTATGGTAGAAAATCAATCTTTTTGATAGAAAATTCACATATTTAGTTCAAAATGAACTTTTTTGTAGAAAAATTTTAATTTTACTGTCCAAATTTTTCTTGTGTGTAAAAAAATACACATCTCTTTTCCCTCAAAGCAATAGTATATACCCGGATATCCCATTTGATCCCATTTCTTGTTTTATTCGTAAAAAACAACATTAAAAATAAAAACATGAAAATTGACGGTCAAGCTACGAAAAAAAAAATAATAAGACAACAGTTTTTCACCCAAAAAAAGAGCTAACTAATTTTTATTAATAATATTTTGATAGGATGCGTCGTTTTTGTTTTATTCGTTAAAAATAACATTAAAAATAAAAATAAATTAATTATTTTTTGGAAAAGGACACAAAGTATGAAAAAAATTAATTGATAAAAGTTGTAAACCCAAAAAAGATCTATACATTTTTTATTCATTATTTTTTATGGAACGCGTAGGTTTGGTTTTAATTCAAAAAAATTAAATTAAAAATTAAGATTTTGGACAAACGACACAAGCTATGAAAAAAATTAACAGACTAAAGTTGTTCATCCAGAAAGAGCTATAAATTTGTGATGAATAATTTTTCAATTGGATGCTTAGTTTTTGCTTTAATCTTAAAAAATAACATTGAAATTAAACAAATTAAATAGATGGGAAAACGAACAAGTTGCAATAAAATGTATAATAACAATATTATTTTCGTTTTTGATAGGATGCTGATTTTTTTCAATTGTAAAAACATGACAAATAAAATATGTAGATATGTTTTAATACCAATGCATATTATCATTCATTCGCATTTGTTAGGGCAGTCGAGAAATAAAATTAGTGCAAAATAAGATGCAAATTTTAAAGTATAATCACGAGAAATAAAATTGGCACATTATTTTGCAATATCTGAATAAGCAGTACCAGACAGAGATACAGAAATAAATATAATATAGATTTGATATAATAGTGTTAAATATAATATAGAAAAGTTCACATTTTGAACGAAATCGAGTGTGAAGCACGAGGCACGTCATGAGAAAGTGTTCGTTAAAGCTAAGAGCTTTACCAAAATGGAAGTTACAATCATAACAAAGTACATTGGCCGATGCTTTGTTGCCTAAAATCATTTTTTGTTTACTATCGGCATAAAAGGATAAGTCTAAGATCATGGGATGTAGGTTAATAAAATGACTCTCCGCGTTTTACTTTTTAATTAAAAGTTTCTGATGCGTGAAATTTCATTCTTAAATTAAGGTATGATTTCTATCCTACCCCTGTAAATATAGGAATCATGTATGTACATTCTTCTCAACGATCACTTTTTACAATAAACGAAAGTCTGGGAATCTTCATTTACATCAAATGTGACTTTCACCAGTTTGATTGCTAATTAACGCTTATTACGTTACATTACTGATTTGTAAATTAAGAATGAAAGTCTTTCTCTTATTAAAATCTGATCTATTTTTTATTTTTAGTTCCAAAAAGACTATAAGTGTATAATTATTGTTAAAAATGTTTTCTTTAATATTAAATAAATTAAGTGATGGATTAAACAAATTATAAAATTGATACAATTTGTTAAAACCGATTTTTGAGATTATAAATATTTATAATAACTTCGCTTCGCCGTTTTTTCATCAGGTGAAGACAAGGGCGATCCCTGAAAATTTTTCGGTGGGGCGAACGTGAATTTTCTTCGACGAATGTATGTGGAAGGGGAGGGGGGATTTTCCTCAATAATTTAAGACAAAATTTCAAATTAAATATAATAAGGAGATACATTAGTCTTTATTTATATCCATTAATTATAGTATTCACACTCATAAAAAACCTAAAAGCACATGCATATTTGGTGCTTTGCATAAATTTCGTAGTCTTTTGAGTATGTGGGGGTGTAGATCAAGGAATTTTCTATGCTCTCTTACATGGAGTAGAATTTTTTTCAAATGCTTTTTAGGCTAAAAATTGAACTCCTTCGTTGAAAGTTGCACTGCTTTATTGAAAATTAATTTATTTGGTTAAAAATTCAATTTTTCTGTAGTAAAATCCTCCCTTTGGCTTGAAAAATTCAACAAGTTGGTAGAAAATTCAACTGTTTTGTAAAAAAAGCACTTTTCCAAATTGAAAATTATTGCTTTTTTTAAATTAAAATTTAACTATTCCATTTTTGTTTGAGCTATGAAAATGAAAATGAAAATTTAATTGGTTGGTTAAAAATGCAACTGTTTGGTTTAAAATTAATCTGTGTTAGTTGACGATTCAAATATTTGGCTAAAAATTCATCTTTTTTTGTTAAATTATATTGTTTTTTATTTGAAATTGAAATATTTTTTGTTGAAATATCAACTATTATATTATTTTTAAGAAAATTAATCAATTCCGTCTTTGAAAGTTTAACAATTTTCTTAAAAATTAATTTTTCGTTGATGAATAATAATTTTAGTAGAAAATTCATGTGTTTTGTTGAAAATTGAACTAATTTGTTGAAGCTAAGCTTTTTGGGGTAAACATTGATTTTTTGAACTATAAATTTAACTATTTAGCTGAAAATGAACTTTTTTGTTGCAATTTCGTATTTTTGGGCTGAATTTATTCAACTGTGTTGCAAGGAAATTCGCAATTTTTCTTAGGAATTGAATAATTAGGTAAGAAATTCAACTATGTGGTAGAAGATTGAATTGTTTTGTTGAAGATTCGGTCTTTAAATTTTCAATTAATTTTTCCAAGTGGAACTTGAAATATTTCATTGTTGACAAAAATACTCTTCTGGGTTGACAATTGAACTTTTTGTTGAACAATTTATGTATTTTGTTGAAAATTTCTTTTTTGGGAAAAAATAATTTTTTCACTTAAAACATTAATTTTTAAATGAAAAGGAACTTTTTTGTTGAAACTTCATATTTTCGAATTTGGAATTCAATATTTTGATAGAAACTTCAATTATTTTGAAGATGATTCGATTTTTATGTTAAGAATTAATTTTTTAAATGGAAATTTAACTTTGCCATTTTTGGTTACAAATTGATTTTTAGTTTCAAATTTCAACTATTCGGTTAATAATTTATGTATTTTGTTGAGAATTTGTCTTTTATATTAGAAAATTAACATTCATAGTTGAAAACTCATCTTTTTTGCTTAAAAAGTCTACATTTTGGATGAAACTTGTTTTCTTTATTGGCCAAAGAATCTGTCTTTGTACAGGATTCAATTATTTTATTTAAAAAAAGGGGAGGGTAATTAAGAGGGCTGAAGTACTTTATGTACCTGATATACAATTTTTTAAATTTGAAATTTGGTGTCTTAAATCTCAGAGGGGGCGACTTCCCTCCCATTCGTTTCTGCGAAAACCACTTTTTATTCAGTATTTAAAATATGTGTAGGACTAATATATTTCTTTGTTTAAAATCATTTGTAAAAATATTATATTTAATCTATTGAAAGATATTATATACAAGTAATCACATATATTGTAATGATAATTAAATTTTAATTCATAAATTATATTATATTGTATTATATTATATTATATTATATTATATTACATTATATTTTATCATATTATATTATTAAATAATGTATGAATATTCAGAAATTCTTGAAATACGACTTCGGAAATTTAAATTTCGCCCCAAACTGCTCCAAACATGATGCGCATTTCTGCTGCGCGTGAACAAAACCTCGTGTCTTCTTTCGAAGTACTGCAACAGGCGTGGAACATGTGCTCGTTTTATTATTAAATAAAGTGATTTATTTTGTGTTTAAAATACTTCTAGAGATTATTTATTTGTTGGCTGAGGGCTTACACGATCATAATGGCAAAATTTTGTTTAAGTGAGTATTCTAAGCTAATTTTTATATAATATCTTACGTATCCTATTCGGCAGGTTATGTTTTTTTACAGTATTTGCTTATTAATTATTTTTTAATAAAACTCATTAGAAAATTATTATATTATCTAATTGACTTTAGCATTATCCATTTTGTTTCATTGTATCTTTTTTTTAGTTTCGCGGTTTAAAAAAATGCAAAAAGTCGAAATATCAATACATTATTTTGAGGTTATGCAGGACAAATGATCAAATTATGTTGAAGAGTTTATTAACAGTTACTAATATTATTATACGTTACTTATTATACCTATTGTAATTTATACGATAAAAATAATCTTTTAGATAAAATTTTTATATTGTCAACATTAAATTGATAAACGCGTTGATTTGTGCTTATCTCACAAGATTGTTTGAATGAACTTTTATATTTTAACATTTATAAATAAATATGAACTATTTCCTTATACAAACCAATTTTCAAAATTTTAAACTTGTTTTTGTATCTGTTTTTGACATAAATCGTAGACTTTTCAAATTAAAGTGTGATATAAACAAAAAATTTTAATTAAAAACATTCACTAAAAGCAATTTTCTATTATTCTATTACTTACAGCTTTGGATAATAAAACGTTATTCTCATTTCTTTAGAAAAACCTAGTAAAAGGATTGAAGCTCGCAAGCGATACAAGATCGAGAAAAAAGTCCGTGAACACAATCGCAAGGCCAGAAAAGAAGCGAAAAAACACCCGAAGAGTAAGTTTTTTGTCTCAGAATTGTATGTATTATAATTAATGACATATTAATAATTATATAATAATATGTAATGAGTAATGTATTTTTATTGAATAAGTTTGGAATTATCGGATAATTTCGAAGTTTGAATAACATTTTTTGTATTTTATTGAAGAAAATGGTAACATCCTAATAAATTTTATACTAATTTATTGCAGTTTGACAGTAAAGATATTTTCAGATTTTTTTTCTAAATATGTGTGTTAAAATCGGGCAATTGCCTATTTTTGCATTTATAATTTCGCACATATTGCTTACTTTTGGGATTCGCTAAATCCTCCAATCGGAAATTTCTTTCTTTTGGTGAGAAAATTGTTCCCTATTTTTGCTAGATTAAAAAAATATATATTCCCAGTTCGCTCAGTATTTTTTTTTTTTTGCAAAACACGACTTCTCAACGTTTCGATAACTTTAAATAACTGTCAAGCTGAATAAATTCGAAAATTTTCAATTTCAAATTGAAATTGTTTTATTCCGTTTACAAAAGGTTTTATGTAGAAAATGTTACACGTTTTAGATTCTGGTCTTTGAATATTAATGGTCAGCTGCTGAAGCTTATTTTTTTAGTTATAAATTTTATTATTTGTAAGAAAATTGAACAATTGTGTTCAAATTTCACCCTTTTTGGTTGAAAATTCAAGTTTCTTCGTCGAAAATTTACTTCTTTTTTAAAACTTTTACTTTTATGTTTGCAAAGTCAAAATAAAAACTTTTCTGGATCAAAAATTTAACAAAATTTAAGTTACATTTTTAGTTTAAAATTAATCTGCTTTTGTAGAAGTTTCACCTTTCTTTGATAAAATTGCAACTCTTTGGGTAAAAATTAATCTACTTTGCTTAAAAATTCAACTTTTTTGTTTAAAACACGCTGTTCAAAAATTAAACTAGGTGTATAAAATTTGATATACTTTTTTTGAAAATTTGTTGTTTTTTTAATGAACGTTTATCTCTTTGGTTGAAAAACTAATTTTTTCGTTAAAAATTCATCTCTTGTGGTAGAAATTTAATCTTTTTTTATTATTAAAAATACAACTGTTTGGTTGTAAATTATTCTATTTTGATTGAGAATTTAACTATTTTGATGAACCATCACATAATTCTTTAAGAATTCAAGTTTGTTGGTTGGACGAAAATTCATCTTTTTTACTTGAAAATGCAATAATTTGGTTGAAAATTGACTTATTTGATTAAAAATTGATCTTTTTTGGTTGACAAATCGTTTTTTTGTTGTTGAAAATTAATTTTCTAAACTGAAAATTTGTCTTAAGTTCTTGTTTTTGTGTTGTAGATCATCTGGTTAAAAAATCGTTTTTTTATTTGTTAAAAATAAATGATTTAAATTGAAAATTTCAAGATTAAAATTTTTGTTAAAAAAATATTTTTTTTCGCTGAAAGTTCAACTACATTTTTAAAACTTGACCTTTCTTGATTGAAAATGCATTTATTTATTTGAAGATTCAATTATTTTGGTAAAAATTCTTTTTCATTGTGTAATTCAAATGGTCGAAAATTCTTCTTTTGGTAGAAAATTTAACTGCTTTGTAGAGAATTGGTCTCCTTGGCTTCAAAGGCAATTTTCTTGAAAAGTGATTTTGGTCCCCAAAAATCAATTTTTTAATTGGAAATTCAACTATATTTTTAAAAATAACTCTTGATTGAAAATTGATCTATTGTTGGAGGATTAAACTATTTTATTAAAAATTTCTTTCTATCGTTTAATTCAGATGATTGAAAATTCATTTTTTCGTAGAAAATTAATTATTTATTTTTTATTGAGTTTTATTCTTTTTTATTTGAAAATGCAACGTTTTGGTTGAAAATGCATGTTTATGGTTGAAAATTCAACTTTTTGTTGAAAATTCATATTTTTTTTTATTGAAAATTCATCTGTTATGGTAGAATTCATGTTTTTTGGCTTAAAAAGATAATTTTTTTATGCTGAAAATTTATCATTTAGGGTTGAAAATTCACCAATTTTGAGAGCAAATCTGTTTTGTTTAAAAATTCAACATTTTGTTGAAAATACAATATATTTTGAGTTAAAATCTTAGAACTTTTTAGTTTTTTATATTGAATTTAATGTGGCAAGTACGTTATTTTGTTTTAAATAAATTATTTCCCTACTTTCGTTAAATATCACCGTTGGTGAATTTTGAAAAAGGAAAATCGATAATATTTTATTATTTTATATTTAATTGAAAAAAACCCTTCTAAAATAGGGGATTATTTTCTTAACAAAATAAGTCAATTTCCTTTTTAAAGTTTTAGAAAATAAAAAAAGGAATTTTGTGAGACATAATTTCGCAATATCCACAGATTTTCGACGCATTTCCTTCATAATTTGAAAATTTTTAAAAGCAGGAAAAATGGCACTGGCAAATGGGGTGATTTTGTATATGTGGGGTAAAATCGGACATTCAATCTAAATTGATAGTTTAAATTACTTAAGGTGGCTTTTACCAGAATCCAGAATCACTTTAACATTTTGGCGACTTGGCTGGGAACTTTATTGAGCGGGAAATGACCGGGAATTTAATTTAAAACCTGGGAATTTACTTCTGATCGCAGTTAAATTGAAGTTTTCGTTATTTAAATGATCTTGTATAATTTAGAAAGGTGATTTCTACTTTATCTACTCACGTAGATTTTTCAGATTATCTAAGTTTAATTTAATTAAATCATGATTTATTATTTAATTTTTCCCCGAAATTAAACTAGTTGTTTTTAAATTAATGTACGTCGTGAAAAATTCGCCTTTTTTGTAGAAAATTAGTCTTTATGGTTGAAAATGCATCTTTTTGGTATAAAATTCAACTATTCCATTTAAAAATTCGTCAGTTTGTTTGAAAATTTCAAAATTCGACAATTTCGTTGAAAACCCACGTATTTGGTTAAAAGTCAATTTTTTGTAGAAAAATATATTTTTCTTTGCAAGCTAATCTTCTTGTTCAAAAATTCTTCTTTTCAGTTGAAATTTCAAATATGACAGTTAAATATTTATAATATTAGTTAAAAATTCATCTTTTATGTTAAAAATAAAATTACTTAGTTCAAAGTTAAACTCTTTTGTTGAAAATTAATAATTTTAATCAAAAATTCATTTCTTTGATTGAAATATAATCTATTTGATTGAAAACTAGTTTTTTCTTTGAATGGAAAGAAATTTTTTGCCGGAAATTTAACTGTTGTTGAAAATTGGTATCTTTTTTAGTTAATTTAAAAAAGAAATGAAAATGTAACTATTATTTCAGTTGAATATTCCACAATTTTATGTGAAAATTCACCGCTTTGATTAAATATTCATTTTTTGACTCAAAATTTAATGATTTAATTTTTGGTGGGAAAGTAATCTTTTTTCAGTTGAAAATTCATGTTTTTGGGTAGAAATTAATTTTCTGGTTTAAAAGTAATCTTTTTGGTCAAAAATTCAATTATTTCAGTTAAATATTCATCACTTTGTTTGAAAATGTAACTATTTCTTTTAACGTTAGTTTTTGTATGTAAAGTATTATTTTAACTTAAAATTTAACTCATTCGAATTGAAAGTTTCACAGTTTCAGTTGAAAATTCTTCTGTTTGGATCAATATTAATTTTTTGAACTTAAAATGTAATTATTTAAATTTTTTTGACAATGTATTTTTTTAGTGAAAATTAATTGGTTGTTGTTGAAAATTCAACTATTTTAGTGAAAGATTCATTATTTAAATTGAAAATTGATCAGTTAGGTTGAAAATTGAATTATTTTCTTGAAAATCTATTTTATTTTTAAATGAATATTTTCAACTGAAACTTGAACTATTCCACTTTTCGTTTGGAAATAGATATTTTTTGGTGGAAAATTTAAGTATTCGTTTAAAAATTAATTTATTTGGCAATTTTGTGACGTCATTAATCAAAACAAATTTTTGCGTTTAGTGGCAAGTGCGATTATGTTACTTTTAGTTGACCGGAAAATTTGAGAAACTTGACCGGGAATTTTAAATCGTCTTAAGTAATTTAAACGATCACCTCAGGAATGTCCGAATTTACCCCACATATCCGAAATTACCCCGTTTGCTATTTTATTAGTGGATACAACAATTCCATTAGTCGCAGTGACTATTCAATTAGTTCTAGCAACTAAGTGAATGGTTGTCCCAGCTAATAAAATAGCAGTGCCATATCTTACAAACTAAATAGTCGGCCCAACTAAACCATTTTTTTCAGTGTACTTTCAATTTTTATATGAATTCAGAAAAGCAGAAGGTAATGCAAATACCAAACCAATGTCCCTTCAAGGAAGATATAATAAAAGAAGTGGAAGCACTGAAGCAGCAACGTGAGGAAGAAAAGCAAAAACAGCGTGAATTAGCGAGAGAGCAAAAACGCGAAAAGCTTGCAAATGGTGGTTTGAAAGGATTAGTTTCCGATGCATCGAATAAACAATCACAACATGAAACATTAATGTTAGCATCAACCAGTAAAGACTCGAGAGGTCTTATAATGAAAGAAGAAAATTCCCTGAAAGCATACTACAAAGAATTTAAAAAAGTTTTGGATTCTGCTGATGTAATTTTGGAAGTCGTCGATGCTCGAGATCCATTGGGAACCAGATGCAAACAAGTAAGTCTTTTACCTACCTAAGTCTCCTATCTGGAAAACTTGGAATTGTCAGGTATTTTTTTTAAGTAGGGGGAATTTTTTTGAGAACGCGCTTCATTTTTTTTATATTGCAATATAAAATAGATTAAAACAATTATTAATTTTTAAAAAGGTGTTGAAAATTGGTCGTTTTTAATTAAAAATTCAAGTAGCTGTTGACAATTAAAAAATTTATTTGAAATTTTTTCTCTCTGACTCAAAATATCTTTCTTAGTTGAAAATTCAACTTATGTTGAAAAGGCGCCTTTTTTGGTTGAATTCAACTATTTTTTATTAAAAATTAAAATCTCTTTTGGTTGGAATATCCACTATTTTTTTGTTAAAAATTTATATTTTTAGAATGGAAATTTAAGTTCTTGATTCAAGTTAAACTTATTTGTTAAAAGTTTTTTTTTTATTTGAAAATTCATCATTTCATTTTTTAGCTTCAAATTCAACTATTACAATCGAAAATTCAGCATTTTAGTTAAAAATTAATTTTTTAAAGTGAAAATTTAACTATCCCATTTGTGATTGAAAATTGATATCTTTAGTTAAAAATGCTACTATTTGGTTGAAAAATTATATTTTTTAGTTGAAAATTCATATCTTTTTTTGAAAAATCTTCTTTTTTGATAGAAAATTAATCTTTCTGTTTGAAAATTCATATCCCTGGTAGAAAATTAAGGTATTCAAGTTGAAAATTAATTACTTTATTTGAAAATTACTTTTTTTAACTTAAAATTTAACTATTCAATTTTTAATTGACAATTTCTCTTTTTTAGTTAAAAATTCATTAGTTTGGTTGAAAATAAAATTTCTTAATTGTAAATTTAACTTTTCCATTAGCAATTAAAAATTGATCTTTTTTAGTCATAAATGCAACTATTTGGTTGAAAAATGGTCGTTTGTAGTTGAAAATTCATTGTCTTTTTTATTGACAATTAATCTTTTTGTTTGGAAATTCATGTTTCTGGTTGAAAATCAAGGTATTCAAGTTAAATATTTATCATTTTAGTTGAAAATTCATTTCTTTCGTTAAAAATGCAATAATTCTAGTAAAAGATTCATAATATTAGTTCAAAATTAATCACTTTCTTGAAAATCTAGTTTTTTTAAATTACTTTTTTTTTTAATTAAAAATTTATTCAATTTTTGATCGACAAAGAATCTTCTTTAGTTGAAAATTCATCTTTTGGACTTAAAATTTATATATTTCAATCGAACATTCATCATTTTTATTGAAAATTCATTTGTTTGGTTTAAAATTCTGTTTTTTACGTGTAAATTTAGCCATTCGATTTCTAATTGAAAAGGGATTTTTTTAGTTCAAAGTGGAACTATTTGGTTGAAAAATTGTCTTTTTCAGTTAAAAATTCATTTTTCTTTTTAATAATGGTCTTTTTTATAGAAAATTAATCTTTTTGTTCGAAAATTCATCTTCCTGATTTAAACTTTAAGTATTCAAATTACATATTCATCATTTTAGTTAAAACTTAATTTTTTGGTAGAAAGTTCCATAATTGTTGTCAAAGATTCATCTTTTTCGTTTAAAATACAAACTATTCCAGTTTGAATATTCATAATTTTAATTGAAAATTCATCAAATTGGTTGAAAATGTAACTATTTTTTTTAACATTACTTTTTTTTGCTGCTGAAATTAATTTTTTTACTGAAAACATGACTATTTCGATTGAATATTGAATATTCTCTGAACATTAATTTTTGTAACTGAAAATTGAACTATTCAATTTTTGGTTGAAACTTAATTTTTTTGGTTTAAAATTGTTCTATTCCAGTTGAAGATTCATAATTTTCGTTGAAAATTCATCATTTTGTTCGAAAGTTTTATTCTTTTTTGTGTGGAAAATAATTTGTTCTAACTGAAAATTTAACTTTTCCATTTTTGTGTTAGAATTCATATATTTGATTGAAAAAAGTATTTTTTGGTAGAAAATTAATCTTTTTGGTTTAATATTCAACTACGAGGGTGGATTGATAAGTTTCCGGCCTGACCAAGAGATGGCGCCACTAGGCCTACCTTGAGGTGGCGTTCTATAGTACCATCCTTAGATAGC
>NC_046663.1:69868890-69870993 GCF_010883055.1 Belonocnema kinseyi
AGATTATGTTGAGAAATAAAAAAAAAAAATTCTTAAAAACGTTGTTTTTCTTGGTCAGGCCGGAAACTTATCAATCCACCCTCGTATTTGGTTGAAAATTCACCTATGTCGTTGAAAATACAATATCTTTATTAGAAAAGCTAGATATTTGAAATAATTTTAATTGAATTTAATATAGTATCCACATTGATTTTACGTAGATAAGCATGGAATTTTAAGTATAAGAAAATAAAAGAAAAATTGATTTCAATTATCATGTAAATTCGCATACTTTAGAGAAAAATGCAAGAAATGGTTAATTATGTTTTTAACACTATTTAATTAATCGATGGGGCTTAGGTATTTAAAAATATCTTTTAACGTAATTTTTTAACCCTTCTAAATTAAAAACATTAATTGACTCCCTAAAACTGAAGAAAAAAAAACATTATTCATACTAAACTCGCGAAACTCTATGCATATTCCGAGTCGATTATTTAAAAAATGCGAAGTACTCCAATGAAAAATTGTACCTGAAAAAAAACTTGACATACCTGGAATTGTCAAGTAACGCTTATAATTTGAAATGGTGTAATTATTGCTTTCATGGAACTGTAACTTAACTATTTTCTAGGTCGAAGAAGCAGTTCGTGCAGCAAAAGGAAACAAAAGACTGGTAATAGTTCTAAATAAAGCGGATTTGGTACCCAGGGAAAATTTGGACCAATGGTTGAAATATTTGAGAGCAAGTTTGCCTGCAGTGGCTTTCAAATCTTCGACCCAAGACCAAGCCAACAGACTAGGAAGACGGAAGTTGGGAAAGAAGAAAGAGGATTTAATTCAAGGAGGAACTTGTTTTGGAGCGGAATTGCTACTTTCTTTGCTCGGAAATTACTGCAGAAATAGTGGAACAGTAAAAACTAGTATTCGAGTTGGAGTTGTTGGTCTTCCTAATGTCGGAAAATCGAGTGTGATCAATTCTCTGAAGAGGAGCAAGGCTTGCAGTGTAGGAAATACACCAGGTTTGTAATTTAAAATATTTCAAGGGAAATTTCTTTTCTTTTTTTCTTCTGTTTAAGTATGTAAGGACTTGTTTAATTTTATTTATTGTTCCAGGAGTAACGAAGTCGATGCAAGCGGTTCAGCTGGACTCGAAAATCAAGTTGTTGGATTCACCAGGAATCGTTTTTAGTTCAGCTTCAAAGGACGGAGATCAGTCTTCGGTTGCATTGAAGAATGCTGTGAAAATCGAGTCACTTAAAGATCCTTTCACTCCAGCGGCACTTATTTTGAAACGGATTTCAACCCAACAGATTATGGAATTGTACGACACTCACGAATTTTCAACTCCTGAAGAATTCTTCGCGAAAAAGGCGGCCAGGATGGGCAAGTTTAAGAAAGGCGGAGTTCCGGATGTTTTAGCGGCTGCGCGAAGTGTTTTAACCGATTGGAATTCTGGAAAGATAAGGTAATTAGAAATGAAAAAATTTAAACCAAATGATGAATTTCTAACTAAAATGATAAATATTCAACTGGAAAAGATTAATTTTCAAACAAAAAGATGAATTTTTGACAAAAGATTTAAATTTTCAAACAAGAAAATTAATTTTACGCTAAAATGATGAACATTTCATTGGAATACTTAAGTTTCAGTTAAAAAGATTCATTTTAATAACACGAAGATTAATTTTCTACAAAACATCAATTTCTAACAGATTGCATGAATTTTTAATCAAATAGTTTCATTTTCAACCAAACAGGTTAATTTTCAATCAAAAGAGATGATTTTTCAACAAAATATAAGAGATCTCAATGAAATAATTGAATTCTCAGCTAAAGAAGATCAATTTTTAAACAAATAGTTGGATTTTGAACTGAAAAATATCAGTTTTCAACCGAAAATTGAATAGTTAAATTTTCAGTTAAAAAAATTAATTTTCCATAACAAAAATGTAAACCAAATGATGAATTTTCAACTAAAAAGATAAATATTCAACTGGAAAAGATTAATTTTAAAACAAGAAGATGAATTTTTGACAAAAGGTTTAAATTTTCAAAGAAGAAAATTAATTTTACGCTAAAATGATGAATATTTAATTGGAACACTTAAATTTTCAATTAAAA
>NC_046663.1:69871093-69883177 GCF_010883055.1 Belonocnema kinseyi
AAGTTGAATTTTGGACTGAAAAATATCAATTTTCAACCAAAAATTGATTATTTAAATTTTCAGTTAAAAAAATTAATTTTCCATAACAAAAATTTAAACGGACGTGATGAATTTTTAAACTAAAAGAATAAATATTTAATTATAACAGATCAATTTTAAAACAAAAAGATGAATTTTTGACAAAAGAGTTTCACTTTCAACAAAATAATAAAGCTAGAATGATGAAGATTTAATTGGAATACTTAAATTTTCAATTAAAAAGACTAATTTTCTGAAACCAAGATAAATTTTCAAAAAAGAATACTAACTTTCTATACAAAAAACGACTTTTCAACAAAATACATTAAATTTCAACAAAATAGTTAACTTTTTAACTAAAAAAGACAAGTTTTCAACCAAATAGTTGAACTTCACCCAAAAAGATCAATTTTTAACCAAACTGATGAATTTTCAAATAAAATGATGAATATTCAACTGGATTAGTTGAATTTTAAAGAAAAAAGATGAATTTTTAAGTAAAATGATGAATAACTGAAATCGTTAAATATTAAAATTAAAAAATGAATTTTCAACTAAAAAACATACATTTTCAAATATAAATTGAATAGTTCAATTTTCAGTTAAAAAGTTAATGTTCAGCCAAAAAGATGAATTTTTAAATAAAATAAGAATATATTTAATTGTAACACTTATATTTTCATTTAAAATTATAAATCTTCAACTGGAATGGTTGAATTTAAAAAATATATATAAAATTTTCAACTGAAATTATGAATATTCAACTGGAATATTTGAATATTAAACCAAACAGATGAATTTTCAACAAAGAATATTACTTTCTTACCAAAAAAGACGAATTTTCAACTATAAAAGATACTTTTGCAAATAAAAAGATACATTTTTAATTAAAAAATGAAGTACTCCTTTGGAGTAGTTACTTATTTCAAAGAGCTGGATTTCATCTAAAATAATGGAATATTCAACTGAAATAGTTCTATTTTCAGTTAAAAAAATATTTTCAAACAAAAGAGTAATTTAAAAAAGTTACATTTTCAAAGAAAGTGATAAAGTTTCAACTGAAATGATGAGTATTCAACTTAAATATTTCAATTTTCAATAAAAATGATGAAATTAGAA
This sequence comes from Belonocnema kinseyi, assembly GCF_010883055.1. NCBI lineage: Eukaryota > Metazoa > Arthropoda > Insecta > Hymenoptera > Cynipidae > Belonocnema > Belonocnema kinseyi. The sequence goes on from NC_046663.1 coordinate 69,872,231, forward strand.
CTGAAATTATGAATATTTATCTAGAATTATTGTATGTTCAACCAAGAAGACTAATTTCTATAAAAAAAAGAAACACGCAATTTCAACTAAAATAGATCATTTTTCAACCAAAAATTGAATAGGTAAATGTTTAGGTACACATTTGATATTTAACCAAAGAGATCAATTTTCAACTAAAATGATGGAATATTGAATTTTCATCACATTTTCAGTTTAAACAAATTTTACCAAAAAAGAAACCAAACAAATTGTCAACAAATTGTTAAAGTTTCAACTGAAATAATTAAATTTTCAGCAATCAAAAGTAATTGTCAGCAAAAGAAAAAACTACTTTTTAACCAGAAAGATGAATTTTCAATTAAAATGATGAATCTTCAAACAAAAAATTAATTTTGAATAAAAGAGTTCAACTGTCAACCAAGTAATCAAATTTTTGTTCCAAAAAAGATAAATTCTAAACGAAAAATGTAGTAGTTGATTTAACAACCAAAAAAATTTTATTTATAATCGAAAACAGTTAAATTCAAATAAAAATGCAAACAAATTGTTGATTTTTCAAGCAAAAAGATGATTGCTCAAACAAGAAGTTTAATTTTATACCAGTAGAGAACGAATTCTCAATAAAATATATGAATTTTGAACCACAAAATTTAATTTTCAACTAAAAACGATTCATTTAGAAAAAAGTGGAATAGATAAATTTTCAGTTAAAAGAATTAATTAAAAAAAAAAAGAAGGAATTTTCAAAGAAATGGTTTAGTATAGAAATATAGAGCTACTTTTACAAATGATGAATAATTGTTTTTCAAATTTGGATTGCAATTAAAAAAGATTAAGAACGTTTTCAAAAAAAAATTCCCTGGCTTTTTCCCTTTTTCGAATTTTAATACTGCTTTCAAATTGAATTAAGTGGTTGAAAATGTAATTATTTTGATCAGTCATACTTCTTAGTTGAAAATTCAACTTTTTTTCTTGAAAATTCGTTTCTTTTGCTAGAAAATTCAATAATTTCATTGTCATTTTTTTCATCCTAGATTAACGAAATTTTGTTGAATATATAAAGATATGAATTTTGTTGAAAATATAAAGATATGAATATATATTTTGGTTAAATTCAACTGTTTACTTATTTTGAATTGAAATATTCTTTTGTTGAAATGTCAACTATTATACTTTTCTTTTATCTTGCAGAAAATTCAACTGTTTTATTGAAAATTCGTCGTTTTGGCTCGAATATTCAACATTTTAATAAAAAATTGAACTGTTTGGTATAAGATTCAACTTTTTTGTAAAATTTTTTGCTGTATTGAAATCTAATTCTCCTTAATGGAAATTTAACTAATCCCCTTTTTTTGTAAAATCTGGTATTTTTTATTTAAAAATAAATATTTAGTTTAAAAAATTATTGAATAAAAACCATTATTTTTGTTCTTGAAAATTCGGTATTTTTTTGGTTAAAAAGTAATTTCTTAAATTGAAAATTAAGCAGTTTTGTATAAAAGTCAACTTGTTGATTGTAAATTAACTTTTCTGTCAAAAAATAATATTTTTAGGTTAAAAATTTAACTGTTTTATAGAAAATTCGTCGCTTTGGATTGAAAATTTAACAATTTTATATGAAATTCAACTATTAGTTGCTCAATGGGAAATGTTATTACTCCACTTTTGGTTAAAAACTTATCTCTTTTTAATTTAAAAATTCAATTATTTTGTTTAAAAAATATAAACTAAAGATTAATGAAATAAAATTTAGACTAACATCACAACCTAGTTCAAAGTAGTTAGTTGAAAATCTTTGTAATTTGTTAAAAATTTGCCCTTTTTGGTAAAAGTTAAATCTTCCAGGTTGAAAATTTAACTCCTTGGTTGAAAGTTTTTTTTCAACTAGATTTTTTTTTAATAAAAAGTAATTTCTTAAACTGAAAATTCAACAGTTTTGTTGAAAAGTCAACTTGTTGGTTTTAAATTTACTTGATTTTCAAAAAAAGTATTTTAAGATTGAAAATTCAACTATTTCATAGAAAATTCGTCGCTTTGTGTTGAAAATTCAACAATTTTCTATAAAATGCAACTAATTAATGCAAAATTAAACTGTTTCATAGAAAAACATTTTTTTTGTAAATTTAAAATTAATTCTGCTCAATGAGAATGTTACTTCTCCAGTTTTGGACAAAAACTTATCTCTTTTTAATTAGAAATTTAAATATTTATTTAAAAAAATTTAGAAACGAACAAATATAAACTAAAGATTAATCAAATAAAATTTAGACTAACATCGCATCCCTAGGTAAAAGTACTTAGATTTAAAAAAAATAATTTTAAATTAAAATTAAATTAATTAAATATCAATTAAATATTTAATTAATTTGTTAAAAATTCGCCCTTTTTGGGAGAAAACAAATCTTCTAGGTTGAAAATTCAACTCCTTGGTTCAAAGTTTTATATTTTTAATTCGATTTTTTTGTTGCTAAAAAGTAATTTCTCAAACTGAAAATTTAAGGATTTTGTTGAAAAGTAAACTTATTGGTTTTAAATTAACATTTTTATCGAAAAATAATAATTTCAGGTTGAAAATTCAAGTGTTTTATAGAAAGTTTGTCATTTTGGCTTGAAAATTCAACAATTTTCTATCAAATGCAACTAATTAGTGCAAATTTAAACTGTTTTATAGAAAAACATTTTTTTTGTAAATTTAAAATTAATTCTGCTCAATGAGAATGTTACTTCTCCAGTTTTGGATAAAAACTTATCTCTTTTTAATTAGAAATTTAACTATTTATTTTAAAAAATGTAGAAACGAACAAATATAAACTAAAGATTAATCAAATAAAATTTAGACTAACATCACATCCCTAGGTAAAAGTACTTAGTCGAAAATATATGTAATTTGTTAAAAATGTTCTTGGTTCTTGGTTGAAAATTCAATTACTTGGTTAAAAGTTTATGTTTTTTTGTTGGAAATTAATTTTTTGTTTGAAAATTGGCCTTTTTATTTGTAAACAGTGTATTTAGTGTAATTTTTTCGAAATAGTAGATAAATGGTGATTGTTTAAAAAAAACTGTAAAATAGTGGTAATAGCGTGGTGAGTCCGAGGCCTGTCCAGGAGTTAACTATTTTCGTAATCTGGTACATGCCATATTTATTGATATTTTGTTGAAGTGTGAAATAAATAAGATAAAATTATTATTTTTCTTAAAAATGAATTGAAAGATTTTTATTAAATAATGTCTTAAATATATTTTAAATGGTACTTTTTTCGGTCCAAGACAACTAAGAAGATATTTTCTTAAATATAATATTTTTCAGATATTATACAGTTCCACCTGAAGAACCAGCTTGTCAATTATCGGCGGAAATCGTGACTCAAATGGCGAAGGAATTCGACATAAATAATTTGGCAGAAGAGGAAAAAATGATGCTGGATGGAGTTGAGGCCGAAGCTTTTGCGGACAATCCTGCGCCTCTTGAACCATTAATTGTTGATAGTTCTGGTCCCGTGGAGGCAGCAATGGAGGTCGAATTTAAAAAACAAGCGGTAATTATGAAAAATAAATATCTTACTTCATTTTAGTTAAAGGAACTAAACATTCAAAGGTTATTCAGAAGATTTGAATTGACAAGAAACTTGATATTCGTTTCGTAGCAAGTGAAAGTGCAGCAAAAGAAAGAGAAGAAGAGTGAGAAACCGATTCCGAAGAAGACGCCTGTCGAGAGGAAGAAGAAGACCGATCCACTTTTCGAAATTGAAGGAAATCAGAAACTGAATAAGGTGAAGCAGTTGCAGTTTAAGAAGGAAAAGAAGGCAAGGGCGAGGAAAGGTTAGTTTATTCTTCAAAGGATTCAATTTTTGCTTATGGATTTAAGTAGTGAGTATCGTTTTCTATTTTCAGAAAAAGAAGCGGCCGAGTTATCTCAACACCTGGATGAAGTTACGGTCTCAGCGAATGATGATAATGATTATGATTTTGAAACCGATTTTGCTTCTCAATAAAGTGCCAGTGATAAGTACTTAATTTCTATTGTTGTTTACCTGATCTCGATTTGATGAAAAATTTAATCTTGAAACACTTTTCAATAGCGGTTATTTTCAAATTTAAGCATTAAGCATTCACTTGTTTTAGTAGAATTTTCATTTTTCTTGAAAAAAAAAGAATGCAACAGTTTTGTTGGACATTCAACCTCTTTTTTGAAATTCTGCTTTTGTAATTTTAAAGTTCACCTGCTTTAGTAGAAATTATATCTTTTTTTGATAAATATGCAACTATTCGGTTGAAGGTTCAACAATTTTGTTGAAAAGTCATACTTTTTGGTTGGAAATTTAAATTGAATAAGGTAAACTGACCAATACTGGGACAGTTAGGAAAAGCGAATTCACATAAACACAATTTTTAAATGAGGAATTGGAATTTTTTGTACAAAAACCGTTATAATAAGTGGCTGAGACATTATTTGATCGATTAGAACAAAAAATACATTAGTAATTTTATAGTAAATTAATATAAATGCATATTTTTGAAGCTAGTCAGATAGGTTTATTAAAATAAAATGGCACAATGTACTTATAATTTATTACAGAATACATGAAAAAGCAAGAATGGATTATGATTACCGTTTAATTATTTATTCTAAAAAAGTTGTTTAAAGTATTCGATTGAAACCTCTAATTCTAACCTCAAATTTTGCCAACTGCTTAGGTAAGTCATTTAATAATAACTCATCAATTAAATTTTTAAATAAAATTTGTTAATATGCATTAAAATTTAATATTATAGACTAATATTATCGATTTACTTGCAAATTAAACTGTTTGGTAGTAAATTTTGAATTAGAATTCATCTTAATTCAAGTTCATACACGAATTGAAAAGTAAATGAAACAATTAAAATTATTTTTTGGATACGAATTGTATTATTTGGTTGAAAATTTTATGGACTGAAAAATCTGTTTTGATTAATATTTCAACTATTTTGTTGAAGGTTCGTCTTTTTGGTTCGAAAATTTGTCATTTTAGTTATAAATTACATTTTTCTTTGAGAAAAATGCAACTGTTTCGTTAAAAATGATATTATTAGGTAGAAAATTCATAAATTTGGATGAAATAATTTTCTTTTTTTAATCAAAAATCTTATTTATTCAATAAATAATGTCATGTTTAATTTATAATTAAAACATTTTTCGTTTGAAATATTAACTATTATATTTTTTTATAAGAATTAATCTTTTTTTGTAGAAAATTGGTCTTTTTTATTTAAAAATTCAAGAATTTGTTAGGAAATTGAAGTATTAGGTTAACCAAAAAAGCTAAATTCTGATAAAAAAATATAATAGTTGAAATTTTAACCAAAAAATATTTTAATTGTGTATTGAAAGCAGACGAATAAATTAAAAAAAAAAAACGGATTTTCGATCAAACTGCTGAAGCCTCAACTCAAACAGATTAATTTTCAACCACAGTTGCATTTTTGTTCAAGAAAGATGTACTTTATGATTAAAAAGATACGTCTTCGAACCAAAATGACGAATTTTAAAGAAAAAAATTCAAATCTTAACCAAAAAAACATTTTTCAGTCAAGATATAAAAAAAAATTTAACCAAACTCTTGAATTTTCAAGTAAAAAAGATGAGTTTTCTTCAAAACAGTTATATTTTTAATTTGAAAATATAAATTTTCAGCAGAAAAGTTAATTTACTTAATTTAGCTTAAAAAGTAAATCGATAATATTAATCTTATTAATATTTCATATAAATCTATAATATTGAATTTTAATGCATATTAACTAATTTTATTGGAAAATTAAATTGATGAGTTATTATTAAATTACTTACCTAAGCAGTTGGGAAACTTTGAGGTTAGAATTGGAGGTTTCAATAAACTGATTTGAAAAACTTTTTTAGAATAAATAATTAATAAATGGCAAGGTTGTGTCTTATAAACAATATTTTAAATATGTTACTAAAATAATACTGCGACAGCTCGTCTCGGTTTAGGCAACTTCATCAAAAATTTTGTACAAATGCGGGACATTAAAATATTCATAAGTTATCGAATAAAATCGCTAATAATGTTATGAATTTTATTCTTTAACGTATTAAAAAATGTGCAAAAACATTACTTTTTCTTTTAGTGTAGTAAATTAAAATAATACAATACTGTAAAAGTTATGCGGAAAGTTTTGAAATAAAAAAAGCAAATTTTGTAGCAGTTGATTCACACATTTTGAAGAATATTTTTGATTATTTTTTACTAAATATATAACTTACCAGGACAAAAATAAATAGAGGTAACAAATTTAAAAGAACTTAAAAAATAATAGAACATTTTTACTTTTATAATTCATGTTGGAATATAAAAGATACTCAACGATATTTATTATTGTCTCAGTATTGAACATACTTTTTACGTTGTCCCAGTAATGGTCGGTTTACCTTCTTTTGGTGCTGAAAAGAACTTAAATCGTTTCTGAATGAAAATTCCACTCTAAAAAATTTTTTAAAATCAAAAATTCATCTGTTTCAAAAGATATTTCATCTTTCTTGGATAAAAATGAAACTGTTTGGTTGAAAATTAAACTATTTTGTTAAAAAGTCATACTCTTTAGTTGAAAATTCTACTGTTTTGCTGAAAATTTAAATGTTTCGTATAAAATTTACTTTTTGTTTAAAATTTATATTTTGTTGTTGAAAAAATGAACTAAAATCTTTTCTGGATGAAAGTTAATTTGGTAGTGAATTCAACCATTTTGTTAAAAATTCACCCTTTTTGGTTGAAAAGATTTATCTCTATAGATTGAAGATTCAATTTTTTTCGTATAAACTTATTTCTTGTATAAAAATTATAGAAATATCATTTTTTATGAAAATGCAACTTTATGGTTAAAAATTATTTTTCTTCTTTGAGTATTCAACTATTTTGTTTGAAAGATTTGGTTGAATCGCTTTGTTAAGAAATCGTGCTTATGTCTGGTAGAAAATGTAACTTTTTAGGCGAAAAGCCTTTTTTGTGTTTAAAATTTTGTAACTGAAAATGTAACTTCCACTTTTGAAGATTTATTTTTTAATTGAAAATTTTTTTTTAGTAAAAAAAATATATAAGTTTCTTGGTTTAAAACTTCATGTTTGTTGTGTGAAAATGCATCAGTTTCGTAGAAAATTAATTTTTTGGTGGAAAATTAATTTCTTGCTGAAAAATCCAATTTTGCGTTTGAAAATTCAATCTTTGTAGAGAAAATTCGTCTTTTTGGTTTTAAAAATGCTTTTTTTGTTGTATAAATTTCATCTTTTTTTTATTGAAATGTAAACTATGACCCTTTTTTTGTTAGAAGTTTATATTTTTAGATTGTCAAAAGGACATTTTTTGTTTAAAATAAATTAATAGGTTTGAACATTTTAATAAAATTTGTATCTGAAACAATGTATTATTCCGTTTATAAAAGATTCTTTGTTAAAAATATTGCAAGAATAAAATTCTTGAATTTGAATGTTAATGATGAAGTAAAATAAAAGATTAGTCAAGAAAAAGTCAGCGATTTTTAAAAATTAAGTTCTCAGACACCCTGCCTAATCCATTACATAATTGAAGTACGGCCGCCAAGAATGTAGTAAGTTTCCGTTTTATTCTGGTTTTTCAACTTGTCATTGCATAAGCTACCGAATGAACGGTCTATCGTTTCAAAATATAATTTGATATTATGAGGCATAATTAATGTCCATTTCATTTCTGAGAAAAATGATTGCGTTAAGCCCGATGAAATAAACTTTGAAATGGCGGAGTATTGCAATTTCAATTTTCTTCCAATGTGCATAAAATCGGAAACATAATAATTTCGTTGCTAATATAGTCAATTTACATCGAAATATTGTAATTTTAATTTTGACCAGTGCACGTAAAATCGCAAATAAAAGAATAATTTTGATCTTCAAGATTAATTTTCAATATTCAAAAATTTAAATCCGGAGCCGGTTTTTTCAGTTAGGTGTAGCTTTATATACTTAATTTATCCTTAAAATTTGAGTCGAATCGGTTGAATCTTGCAGGCTACTGGACCACTCAAATGCTGAAAAATTCGAATTGTGTACATAAAAGTGTGTGAAATATGTCGAAAAATAATGAACAAATTCAAAATTTCCTGAAAAATGGCACTTGAGCTTCATATAGTCATGTTTCTGTCAAAAATCCAGCAAAGTCCAACGATTTAGTGACTTTTTGGAGAGAGTTAAATATCTTACATCACTCGTAGCGTTAGACAGAAACCCAAATGTTCTAAAATGTTCACTTGCGTGCTACGCTAGCTGAATTGTTGGACGTTTTTTGAATTCTGGAATTCAGCTATGCATCAAAGTCGACATAAATAAGAAGATAAAGGTAATTATTATTTTAAATGATAATATCTCTCAGCTTACATCTTAGTCGTAACGTATTTAATGATAAAATAAAAAAACATAATAACTAAATGACTTTGAGATCTTTTTCTTGTTAAAACTTTCTATGTTTTAAAATATAAATGTATGCGTAATAATTTGGTTCCTCTTTTCTATGTTTTTTATTAGAAAACTATATTTTTTTATAGTTGACAATAATTTTATAATCAGATATTTCATAAGATTCATTTACAAATATTCAATATTCTTTGTCATTATCGTAAAAAGAAATAATTTCCTAAATATTACATTACACCAATAAAGGTTTCGAAACAGTCTCGTTCGACTTTTTCTTTTTCTTGATATTTAAAATTGCTTGTATATCTTCTAAATACTTTCCTTTGGTTTCTGGCACAATACAGTTGCTGACGATAGGGCCCAAAATACACATAATAGCAAAAAACCAGAAAGTCCCATAAATTCCAACAATTTTACTCATTGGTGCGAATCCAAGAATTACAATAAATCCGACAAATGCTTCTGCAGTCAAGGCAATCGCAGCCGCTAGAACTTTGACCTTTATTGAAAAAACTTCTCCAACGAATACAGCCGGGACGTGAGCCAATCCTATACTAAATGTAATCACATGGGTCATTAGACCTGCAAATGGCAGCCAAGTAATGGAGCTTACATCAATCCCCAGGTACATTTTTAAGAAAAAAAAAACTCCAACTGCAATTAAAGCCACTGAAGTCCCTAATGCAGAAAAAAGGAGAATACTCTTCCTTCCAAGAATGTCTATCAAACTCGTTGCTATCAATCCAGCAATTACTTTTCCCGCTGTTAGGATCACTATCGAATATTCTGATCCCAAATAAAATTCCGATTTATTTAAAATTTCTTGACCATACACAACAATAGCTGTAATTCCTGAAAGCTGTTTTGTAATCTTCAGACACATTAACGCAATCAAACTTCTGCGTGTACCCCTGACGCTGTAAAGTTCTCGAAAACTGCTTTTTTTATTCTCTTGGCTTTCCAAAACAGCTTTTTTCATTCTTTCCAAATCGAGTTTTACATCTTCTTTATTATTGGTATTTCTCAGCTTCATTAGAGTTTTCATAGCCTCCTCATCTCGGCCTTGGATAAGATAAAAATATGGACTTTCTGGCATAAATAAAATTGTTAGAAAAAAAATTGAGGGGATGATAAATCCCAATTTGTTCATTGTTTCATAGGGAAGGAAAGCACCGATTGTTATCATGTAAAAAATTCCCAGAGAGAAAGATAAGATCTGGATGGAAGAGAGGGTTCCTCTGATTTTTTTGTCGGCAATTTCTCCTGCGTAAATCATGGCGACGATGAAACTGAAGTCGCTGATTCCAGATATGATTCGGGCAATGTAGAGACCATGAACTGATTTCGAGAGGTTTATTAGAGTCCAGCCAGCTACTTGAGATAATCCCACTAAAAGGAGACTATATTTTCTACCTAGTCGGTCCATCAGAAAAGGGCTGAATGTAAAACCCACTATCATTCCGACATAATTTAATGATGCTATGAGGGATCCTTGGATGTCTGATATGGGAATTTTAGATTTTTCACTCTTGAGATGAGGGATGGCTGCTGTTGACCAAGCAATGCAAGTTGCTGTTCCAGCCATCGTCAGGGAGGCTGTAAAAAATTAAATTTATCTATAAAATAATCCAGTTATAATTAGTATTAAAATAGTAAATTATGTGCCAAGAGGAAGAAAAGGGTCTTTATTGACGAGCATGTGTGATATAAACTTCGTTTGACAGTATCTTCTGTTATTAGTGTTTTCTGGAAAGGTTAAGTTTAACCTTCGTTTTCTACAATCAGTTTGAAAATCTAATAGCTTTGAGATACCCAATAGTTCGTGTGTCAGGTGGCGCTGTTGTCAAAGTCAAAGAGGTACCCTGCAGGCGTATATATACGGGATGTCCAAAAAGTTCCGGCATTAAAGGCAATTTCAAGGTCAACTCGAAAAAAATGGAAACCCCCCTTTTTGACATTAGAAACCGATAGAGTGGGGAATTTCACATTCAAGTATGTATTAAGGTCATATCTTCAATTTTACCTTGAAGGCCACTGTAAGGTCATTAAATTTTAACAAGGCCTGAACACCTCTGCGAACAGCAGCTTATGAAAAAATTGCATATGGATGGAAGTTATTTATTTCAATAAGGCGTATTCAATGGTGACCTTTAATTTGTCCTTGACGATGACCTTAAATTTAATTTCAAGTTCAACTCTTTTTTTGAATGAAAACCCCCCTTTTTGACATCGGAAATCGATGGAGCGGGAAATTTTACGTACAAATATGTATTAAAATTATAGGTTCAATTTGACCTGGAAGGTTACTCTAAGGTAATGAAAACTTTAACAATGTCTAAACCCCGAAACATGAGAGGCAAGAGGACTCACGATAATCAAGCTCCTCGAAACAGGAGAGGCAAGCCCACTCACGATAACACAGGCCGACAAAATTTGACAAAGGTCCGGAACCAGAGACCAGACCTAGTATACCCGAAGGTTTTTGCTGCGCTGAATCCGAATCCGACCTC
>NC_046663.1:69883277-69886836 GCF_010883055.1 Belonocnema kinseyi
TTTTCATATTTGAATCCGCCATATCTCGGCTATGAAAAATCGTATCAAAAAGTTAGGCATCGCATTTTGAAGGTAAAGAGTAGTTCTTTACGATGCCATTGTCAGTTTGCGAAAAAAAATTTTTTCGCGATGTTACGGGGCCTCGAACACATCAAAATAACGGGTTTTTGACCCATTTAGGTTAGAATATCTCGAAAACTGAGGGTGATTGAATTTTTCTGAGGTCAGATTCGGATTCAGCGCAGCAAAAACCTTCGGGTATAGTAGGTCTGGTCTCTGGTTCTGAGAATTGTTGGCCTGTGTAATTAAGCACCTCAGCGGGAACAGAATTTACTATGTGCACGTCGTTGTTCCTGGGTAACGCTGAAAGTAAATCTAATTTTTATCAAACAGGGCCTTCAAGGAAACAATGGAAGATATGAGCGTAATACATATTTGAACGTGAAATTTCCCGCTCTATTGATTTCCGAATTCAAAAAGGGGGGTTTCTATTTTTTCTAGAGTTGACCTTGAAATGCCCTTTAAGGTCATCGTCAAGGTCAAATTAAAAGTCATCACTGAATTCCTCGTTAAAAGAGATTTAAAGGATGACCCTTAACTCAATGAAAAATATTTTAGCTGAAGAAATATTCAGGGGGTCTGGAACATTTTGCATAACCTGTAAATGAAATCAAGTTAATTTTTTGACAGTTCGATCCTACAATATATAATTATCAATTATAAGCACGAATATAAAGTAAAATAATCGATTCTAATTTTAATATACTACCACGTATCATGCCGTAACTATCAATTACGTCTATTTAATTATTTTACATTAATTTGTGTTTTAAATGGTCTCCCCTGCGTAGCTTGTTTGACCTATTTTTAAAATTATTTTTAATTGTTGTCTATCAAAAATTTTTTTTTTAATTTTGTAAATAAGTATACTATTTTTAAATTTGAACCTTAAAATTACCAGTTACCAGTCGTTATCAGTCGAAAGTAACGCGTTATCGTTACCGTTACTTTTTCAAAAAATTATGCGTTTCCATTACCGTTACTGAAAGAAGTAACATGTTACCTTGGCGTTACTTCTTTAAAAATAAAATTTATAATATGCCGTAATAAATTCCAACATTTTTTTAGAGAAAATTAGGTGACACATATATTTACAATTTGAGAGACAAAAATTTCCTTCGAGGTTACCGATATTTTAATTTTAATATCCATTTTTTACAAAATCGCACATCTTAACTTTAAAATTCTATATTTTTTTTATTTAACTTCGAAGTTTCCTTTTTAATATTAGAAAAAATACAAATTTGGGGTTTTCCAGAAAATCTTCTGCATCCCACCCTTTTTATTTTTGGCAATATCTTTAAAGTTTCTGCATGAGGAATGAATCCTATCTTTTCTATATGAGCACTAAATCATTCTTTAATGTAGGAGCATTTTTTTTTTGAAAATATAATTTTAGGCTTTTTGCTTAAATGATGCAAGGTATCACAAAAGAGCAATAGGTATATTTTGTAAAACTTTTAGAGGTGCAAACTTTTTTTGGTCAAAATTTGTTTGCACGTATCTTTTGTTATTTTCGAGAAAAAGGTGATAATTGTATTTTATTAAAAAAATCCCCACAAAAATGACTTCCGCATGAAACGTACAGGTTCTTTTTTTCATTATAGAAGGTTACCATAAATAAATAAATATATTGGCTGTTCGCTTTTATTTTAAGTGATTATTGAAGAACCGATTTCTAAACAGGGAATTAATTTCATTTATTTACATTCTCATCATTTATGATTGAGAAAGTATTAGAATGGTCGGAAATTTGACATCACAGTTTTTCAACGGATCTCTACGTTTCGAGACCCCCTGAATCCGAAAATCAGGTTTTCACGATGTCACACTTTTTTTAGGTCCTACAAGAAAGGAAGAGTTCGTAAACCAGCCATTTTTGCTAAAAATTCAAAAAGTGAGCGCTTTTTGAAAAATTTTCAGACCACTTTTTTTGAATTTGAAAATTCTATGTACGGATATTTATAGTATTAAAAAGAACAAACAATTTATCCTCAAGACTTTTTTCGTTAAAAAGAACGCACGATATTAAAAAAAGTCAAGAGAAGAAAAACATTTATTTTTAAAAGCCCTATAAGATTATCATAACAAATTTTTGGATTTTCTTCAAAAATCGAAAATTCAAATTTTGATTACACAACAAAAATAATGAGAAATAAAAAATTCCATTTTGTAGACAAACTATGTAGGATACGAAAAAAGTTGAATCAACTAAAATTGTTATCCCAAAAAAGATCTACAATTTCGTTAAGAACCACTTCTTGATAAGATGCGTACTTTTTGTTTTATTCGTGGAAAATAACGTTGAAAAAAAAATTTTTTTAAATGTGCGGAAAAACGACGAAAGTTACGAGAAAAAAATTCAACAAAACATGTTTACAAATATCTGTCGGAAATCGAGGCGCAGCGCGAATGTCACGATGAGAATGTGTACCTCAAAGCCTACAGAACTTTGAGAAACTTAATCTTTGACTATACTTTATTAAGTAGACAATTCAGAATATGAAGACGCATATAAATACTGCCATCTAAAAGAGATCTTTTTGATAAAGCTTTTTTCAAGCATTCGAAATGCAAAGAATAAATATCCGAGCGCGAAGCGTCGGGTAACCCATTATCGAGCGCGAAGCGCGAGATTGAACCGTCGCGCGCCCTAGGCGCGCTCAAACATGCGAGCCAAATATATATTTGGCCGTTTTTTGGATTTGCAAGTACTATCTGAGTTTCGCAAACATCCTTTTTTTTAATTTAATGAGAAAATAAACAGAAATTAGATTGATACATATTCAAATAATCAAAATTATGAATATGAATAATTTCCTTCAGATTTTCAATGTAATGTGGGTAGTCGAAGATATTATCTGTTTTTTTAAATATTTCTAGTTGTTTTCTACTTTTTCAAATGAACGTCTCGACAATATTCGAATTTTTGGTGAAAGATTTATTTTTTCATCTCCTGCTTGATTATTATGACATACAATAAACGTACCCAAAATTCAAAATGCGTTAGCGTTATCACTACTTTTTAAAATTACTAAAAAATGTAAAGTTCTGCGTAGTACCAAAATCTCGTTTAAATGGTGGAGATTTAATCTCAATATGAAAATCAAAATTAAATAAAGAATTTTCATTATTTTTACATCACCACACAGAAAAATACATATTTTAACCAAATTGCATTTTTTAGTTGCCGATTTTCTTATTGTTAACTACTTTGCGATATGAAAAGATTGTACTTCCCATAAAATATTTTCTATAAAACTTCCTTTTTAGAGTAAAGAATTTTTCAATATGTAATGATACTTATAATAATATTTAACGACTATATTTCTGACATTTGTATTCGTAAATGCCCATTTTTACATTGACATGACAGTTGAACGAAATTTACGATATTTAGAGAAGCTCCTGTACATCAAACGAGATAAGACTTCATTATTTATTTATTATTTATTAACTTTGAAGTATTCATTTGTAAATAAATTAACAATATCGGCCG
>NC_046663.1:69886936-69895460 GCF_010883055.1 Belonocnema kinseyi
GTTAAAAAAAAATACAATCTACTTTTGGCCACAGAGTTTTGAATTCAAATAGTAAATATTTCATTAGCAAAAAAATAATGATCATATTGTCATTAAATGCTAAGTTAATGAAATAATTAATTAAAATAATAAACAATGTTACAAATATAATTGACTTACCACTTATAGCGGCTGCATACTGAAGAAGTGTTCCTCCTTTTGATACATATGCTTTTTCCACGATTGCTGCATTTTTCATCTTAAAGAATGTTTTTTTGTCTACGAATGTTATTCAGGTTTACAAAAAGTCGGTCAAGTAACCGATAACATTTTCACATTCATTTTGTACGCTTGACATTCCACTTTGTCCATATTTCTTTTTCCACAAAGGGTTCTTATTATACTTGTAGTCTTCTTACAATAATGTTTTGTTCACTTTCACTAAAGAGATTTAAAGTTTTAGGAATCTTTGGGCGACACTGAAACTCGTTAGCTGCAGTATGCGTTCTTATGCGACCCAACGAAAAAAAAATTATTCCGTAACGCCTAGAAGCGAAAGTAGCAAGCTCTCACTTGACAATACACCAAACCATGCTAAATCTTAAAACTAATTTCGCAATTAAACTTATATTTCTGTTCTTAGCAAAGAAGAAAATATTAAAAATCACAATATCTAGTAGCTTCTGCTTCCAAGAATTTACTCTCTATAAATTTAAATTAATAAAAACACGGGAAACTACTACAAGAATTAATGAATTATTCACTCATCAAAAAACTGTACGGAGTAATCCCTATTACGCCTTATCACGCATGATTATACATTACATTCATTAATTTTTAGAATAAATTCCCACATCATCTTTTAAGCGTATAACGAAATTTTACGAATTGTGTAAGATTATGAACTTTATAAATTTTATAAACATGTTCTTTCATCCAAGCTTCACGGAATAATTTTGTTTTCTCTGAGTCACATAAGAACGTATACTTCAGCTAATGAGTTTCATTGTCACCGGAAGATCCCTAAATTGTTCAACTTAATTAGTGAAAGTGAACAGAACATTAATATAAGAATACTAAAAATACAATAAGAATCCTGTGTTGAAAGAATAATTATATAAGTGTGCTCGGTTATCTGCGCTAAAAAAATGTTTAACAAATTCAATGTTTTCAGAGTTTTTTTAGATTTCATAAATTTACACACCTGGCAGTTAAAAAAGTATTTTTAATTTTTCGAGGATTTTATTCATTTATTTTCTAATTTCTTTTTAATTCACCCTTGTTTTGAAGAAAAATTAACACATATGTAAATTGCAGAATTTTTTTCGGGTACGTTAAAAATGATATCTAGTGAAAAAAATGCTCTGAAAAAAATCGCCAAGATCCAGGAGTGGAAATTAAAAGTACAGTAAATTTTAAGAATTTAAAATTTGACATTTAATAGAATAATGACATTACTTATCAAATTCCAAATTTTGAAAATTTGCTATTCTTTTAATTTCGATTCCTGGATCGTATCGATTTGGTTTCTTGTGTATTTTTATGTTATAAAGCTTCACACGTACTCGCAAAAATGTGTGAACCACAAGTTATGAAGATAATGCCATTAAATGCCAAAATAAAATGTTTAGAAAGCGCTGTATTTCCAATATCAACTCCTGGTCTTTGCATTTTTTCTACCAACAATTTTGTTGCAAAATTCCACATATTTTGCAAATAAACGCCAATTCATTGTTGACTTTCATAATTAAACTACAAAATATAAAGTGTTTAGCTTTACTGAAGAAAAAATGGTCCAGTAATCTCCATTCATTCACGAAATGCAAATAAATAAAACATTGAATGCGGCAATATTCAATTGGCAATTGTTTCAAAAATAAATGAAATGTTGCCAAAAATGTTAGAGTTTAAACAAGAACTTGCACCTCTATCGAAGAATCTTAGTAATCCAAGAGAAAGAATTTTTAGGTGGCCCGTTCCACTTATTTTGACCCTCTTGGTGTATGGTGTATGAATAAGTTAGCTGCATATGTCTATCGATTCGAAATTAATTATGTTCTTACAGGATCTCAATTCGTTTTCGCGTAGTGATTTCGAATTACGGAATTTCAAAAATTTTTTATTTTCGACTATATATCGGAATTAATTTTCAAAATTTTCAGAATGCTTTGATTTTTGTTAAAAATATCTTAGTTTTATAATAAGTATACTGCTAAAAAATTTTAGAATTCTACAACACTTCTACAATAAAAGCGTAAGGTAAAATTGCAAACATGGTATTGGAATGACAAAATGGAAATACGTGTATTGTAAGTGTTGGAAATCGTGAAGTCACCGTCGAGCATTCCAATACAGGTCTTAGAGAAATGAAAATATAAATGTAATTAAATTTTTATTTTTAATATTGAACAGTATCAGTCCTGATTCTATTTCGTATTTATGTTATATTTATAATATTTCTATTTAAAACTGATAACTGTTCTATATTTTAAAAACGATCTATTGTTAGAAAAATCTAAGCAGTTTTGAAAACTTAAACAATTAAAACTGAAAAGCGATTGAATTCAAAATTTTGGTTAAAAAAGTTTTAGGTTCATCAACTGTAAAAATAAGTAAATTATTGATTTTTAAACCTAAATTGTTGCTCGAGTGTTAAAAGTTCAACAATAATGGATTTTGTAAGACGATTTTGAATCTGTTAAAAATTAAACACATTACAGATTTTAGCATTGGAAATTAAACTTTTTCAATTCGAAAGCCCCAGTGGCACTCACAGAGTCCGAAGATCATAAAATTTTGTAGGTGTCTATCTGTATGTCTGTTTGCATGTATGGTTACCTAAATATTGTAACAACGCTTAGTTTTGAACGACTTGCCCGATCGAGCTAGCCTTTGATACACTTATTAAGGTTCCCAAGATGAAGTTTAAGTTCGTTAAGCAGATATTTCCAATCAAAATAAAAAAATGTATAGCATTTTCAAAATTAAAAATTTTTTTTTTTCAAATTTCTTGGTCAAAGTTTCTTACAGATGGCTAAAAGACTTGGAAATTATTCAAATAACACTTTCAATTTTGATGAAAATGAAAAAAGTTATATACTTTTGAAAATTTTGAATTTGTTCAGAAAAATAGAAAACAATATTTCTCTGATAGATTATGAAGTTGCATTCAAATTTATCACGAGGTATCAAATATATTTAGAAACTACCTCAGTAAAATTTGTCGATTAGATAAAAATTCAAAAAGTAAGAGCTTTTTCAAATTAAAAAAAAATAAGGAGTTTTAGAAATTTTGGTCAAATTTTCTGGCAAACAACAAAAAGACGTGCAAATTATTCTGATGACATTTTAAATTTCATGAAAAATTAAAAAAGTTATAAAATATATTTATTTCCAAATGTAACAACATCGACTATTCTATTGTAACAGAATCGGCTATTCTCCCCACTTCTTCGTCTAGGCATGGGCCTTAGCGTGACAAAGGTTTTTTAACGCATCCCTTCTGTAGGGAGTCAGTCTGCTTCCTACCTCTAAGCAGTAAAGAAGTTAAATAAAGAAGTCCTGTCTCACAGTTCAGGCACTTATACAAAGAAAAGGTCTATTATTTCTCCAGACCATTAACAAATTGGCGATCCTACCAGGATCCCGTTTACGATATCCTGGGGAAGAAGTATCTACGGAACACCCCCAGTAATTTCAAACAACGAGGATCTTCGACTCGAACCAGGACTCTACGGATTCTGTTCGCCGCCCAGGCAACGACCACCAGAAGCCGAGACTTCCAAGGCATCTATGGAACCTTGGTAAAAGATCTGATGATCTTCCCATCCCAGAGAGAGCCCGCTGAGCCCAGCGATAAGCATCGGAAAGAAGCGCATCATCGAGCCACGCCCGATTCAGCCGCATAGCAGCAGGACGTCTACGGCCGTCGAAGTACAATTGGTATCTACCTGGCTGACACGGAAGGAGACGAAAGCAGAAAAAAAAGTAAGCATTATTTTAGTTTTAAGATAGTTACGAATCTTGTTCAGATATTTCCTTAGTAGATAAGTCCTTTTCGCATACGTCGAACGGTGATTTAATTGCATCGGTGTTTTCGATAAGGCTAAGTGAGGAAATATTTCGGTGAATAAGCTGGCGTCAGTAGGTACGACGTTGGTGCTCCACGTCCTCTATCTCCTCTAATAAACCGACGATTTACTCTGAATTAACCTTGAGGCATTATTGTAGCACGATCCCGCAAGTGAAGGGTTTAAAAATATCAAATATTGTAAAATTAATAACGCGATTCGCGACGCTCACACCCGACACTCGTAAATAGGACAAACTGGCGTTCCACGCCTATAGGGAAAATCTTAGCACACAATACCACACACAAACAGACACTTTTTCGGATTCTGATAGCAGTTCACGCGGATTAGACAATCCGTTTAGAACCGCAACCACCATGTCATCAGAAGATTTAAGGGAAGGTTTGACCAGTGAAACCACGGATCCACTATTGCTGATCCTAAGCAAATTAAAATTAATCGAGGATGTGCAACGCACCATGAGAGCCAACATGAGGATTTTGAACGAGGAAAATTTAAAAAGGGCCAACGAGATAAAGGATCTCACTAGGATCAGCAATGCCCTTCTAACAGAGGACGAGTCCATTCGAGAACGTGCATCTTCGGACGAGGAAGTAACACCTGGACCATCTAAAAGAACCATTCAGCCCGCTCCCCTAGTCCCGAATTACTTAGAAAATGGTATGTGCCAGTAAACGCCACTGGCACATAACAATACACCGAGAAGCGAGCCGAACAGCAGTGTAACGTCAATGCATGCAACAGGAACCTTTGGGCCCGGCGATCGACCACCGCATTCCTTAACAGCCGATGCGAGACGGTTGTCTGTATCCCCACACGATAATAGACAGAGTTGTAACGCAGCAGCGAGGCAACCGACGACTTTGAGCCAGTCGCCTACTTCCTTGCACGACGCCACACAGAGACAAATTCCTTTCACTCACGCAAGTGCGTGCCATGCGACAATGCTCGCTCATAGCTCAACACAGAAGGGCAACATATCAGCGAGGCAACGAACAGCGATAGAAGACTTTGAACCTCTCTTTCAGGCAAAAGATATTATCCGCACCGTAGAAGTCCTCAATGGCCACGACGACGATGGTGTGCACGACTTCGTTAATACGGTTAAACGTGCGAAGCACAGATGCTCTCATTCAAATCTATCACTAGATTACATCATAACCGAAAAAATTATTGGGAATGCTAAAAGAGCAATTAGGCATTGTTCTATAAACAGTTATGATGATCTATACAGTGCCCTTAGGACAAATTTAGCAACTACAACTACTCTGGAAACTTGTAGAAGCAGATTAGAAGTTATACGGCAAAATCATGATACTGTACAAAATTATAATCAAAGATTTAAAAGTGCTTATAACGAGTTAATTTATATAATTCAGTCCGAATACTCGTCCGGAATAGAGCGCAAATTAGCCCTTCAAATAGAGGGAAAATATGCTACTAAAAGATACGTGATGAACCTCCGAGAAGACGTTAGTAATCAAGTGCGACCTTTAAAACCAAGATGTTTGAATGAAGCTCTGCAGGAGGCACTTGAAGCAGAAGTGTGGTGTAGAGAACGCCTCCGTACAAAAGTTTTGTCGGCGCCTCGACTGCCACAATCCCACAGCAACAGACTGCCGATGAGAAGCACGGGATCACCCACAGCACGAAACCAGCAGCCACAAATGCGGAACCAACCCTCCGACGTCCCCAACCAAGGATTGCTCTTACAGCAGAGAATTCAAATGACCTGTAACTATTGTAAGAAACCAGGCCACTTTGAGAGACAATGCTCAATCAAACTTACGCAACAGGATTTTCACAACGGAACGAACCAGAAAAGAACACCGGGAGTAAGGAATATTCTGGATATGGAGGATTCACAAAACCCGTTAGAATGTTACGGAGTAACAGAGGAAGAGCAAAACCAGCTCGACAACTACGAGGAATCTGCAGAGTTTCAGCAATTTGCTAACGATTACAGTCCATACATGGTAGACACTCAGACGGAACTTCCTTCAGATTGTTAGTAGATTCCGGAACCGCGATAAATCTAATAAAGAAATCGGAAGTACCATCAGAAAGGACACCATTTGATATGAAAAAACGTTTTTCCATGGGGAGAGATATACACCATTCAAATCAAGCGGTAAGAATACCATATTTAGGAAAACTACATCTCTTCCATATCATTGCTGACGATTTTTCCTTACCAGAGGAAGGTATCATTGGCCTGCCTTTTTTTAACGCGTTTGATAAATACCATTTGACTAAGAACTTCCTTTACGTAGACAATAAAAAGTTACCCCTTTATGAGGACGGAAAATTTTTACCTGGCAATACAGCACAAATAACCCGGATGAAAGTAATTGACAAAGATTAAGACATTTACATAGAAAATGATAAATTAATCCCTGACGGTGTTTACAAAATAGAAAATGAAGAGTTAGTTGTACCCCTGTACAATTATGATAAAGACCCGTTGATAATACCACAAAAAATCGAGTACGAAGCAATAGAGCAAATTAAAGAAACAAATAGAATGAGTGCTACTTTAGTGGAATAAAACCAGGTAAACAGGATTCAAGATTTATTAAGCAAGACTAGATTAAAGCACGCAGAAAAAGCGGAAGCTCCTAAATTATGTAAAATAATAGCGGGTTACAGTGATATTTACAACCTTGAAGGCGACCCGTTTCCATATACTGATCTAGTGGAACATGAAATCGTTTTAAAAACAGGAAAAATAGTCAATTTAAAATCCTACCGTCCTCCTGAATGCCATAAAGAGGAAATAAAAACTCAAATGCATGAATTGAAGGAAAAAGGTCTCATGAGAGATTCAAAATCACCCTTCAATTCACCGATTTGGGTTGTCCCAAAAAAGGAAGACGCGTCTGGTAGGAAGAAATGGCGAATAGTAATCGATTTTCGAAAAGTGAATGAAGACACAGAACAAGATGCTTATCCACTACCCATCATTGAAGACATTTTGGATCAATTAGGGAATGCAAAATTCTTTTCAGCCTTCGACCTCAGCTCTGGGTTTCACCAAATTCCAATGAGTGATACCTCAAAAAATTATACGGCTTTTTCAATACCAGAAGGACATTTTGAATTTAATAGAATGCCCTTTGGACTCAAAAATGCTCCCGCAACTTTCCAAAGGATGATGGACAATGCCTTAGAGGATTGGTAGGAAAAAAATGTTTTGTTTACCTCGACGACATTATCGTATTCGGCTCAACTTTAAAAGAACACAACGAGAACCTAGTAAGCCTATTTGACAGACTGAGAGAAACGGGATTAAAACTTCAGCCTGACAAGTGCCAGTATTTACGTCCGGAACTCGAATATTTAGGACACTTGTTAACTGAGGACGGTGTAAAACCTAACGCCGCAAAAATACAAGCATTACGGGGATTTAAACCACCACAGAATGTAACCCAAGTTCAGAGCTTTTTGGGACTCGCAGGGTATTATAGAAAATTTATAAAAAATTTCTCTCATATTTGTAAGCCTCTTACAAATCTAACACAGAAGGAGACACCTTTTGACTGGTCAACAAATTGTCAAGAGTCTTTTAAACAAATAAAAGAACTATTATGCTCAGCACCGGTTTTAAGATTTTCAAACTACAAGGAGAAATTCACTTTAACGACAGACGCATCTAATCACGGATTAGGTGCAGTATTATCCCAAAACGGTCACCCCTGATGTTACATATTAAGGACGTTAAACAAAGCCGAGATTAATTATAATACAACAGAGAAGGAACTTTTAGCAATAGTTTGGGCATGCAAAAGGTTAAGACAGTACCTTCTTGGAAGAAAGTTTACAATTCAAACGGACCATCAGGCATTAATATGGCTACAAAACGTGAAAGATCCCTCTTCACGATTGTTAAGATGGAGATTACGTTTGGAGGAATATTGTTACACTGTCGAACACGTAAAAGGTAAGGAAAATAAAGCCGCAGATTGCCTATCTAGACTATTTCCAATTCAACAAGAAGAAGATTCTCTACAAAATACACCAGAAGAAGTTGAGCTGGACGTGGAAAGAGGGGAGGAATTAATAGGAAAAGAAACAGCGAGTACGTCCAGAGAGGAAAATGTTTTACCACAACCGTCAACAAGTTCTTACCGCCGTCGCATGGATGCAAATCTACTCATCTCGGATGACGAAGAGTTAACGGATGGAAGAGATAATTTACACAAAGAATGTAAAAAATGGATTACTAATAGAACACCCAGTAGAGAACATGTAAAAGCTAACGCAGGTGAAAAGCTCTGGAGAACTATATCCAAGGAACGGAAAGGAAGTGAAGCAACATCTCTATATAAGTTACCTCAATTTAATGAGACCGTGTGGCTGAAAGTATTAGATAAGATAAATAAAGATGCCATGGCCTGCAAGCTATCTATTTCACGATACCACTTTATAGACCCAATGATCACCCCTTTAGAAAA
>NC_046663.1:69895560-69897243 GCF_010883055.1 Belonocnema kinseyi
TTATTTGATTATTACATATACGTATTCGGCGCACCTAAGAATATCCTAACAGACCAAGAACAAAATTTCATATCCGAACTAGTACAGAACTTTGAAAACCTGCTTAGAATTAAACATATAAAAACTACAGTTTATCACCCACAAAGAAATGGAGCCCTTGAGAGAGCCCACTCGACGATTAAGAATTTATTAAAAACAAGCATCGAGGACCATAACACAGAATGGGATCAAAACCTGAAAATAATTTGCATGGCATACAACACTATGAAGCATGACGGTACAGGATAGTCACCCTTTCAACGGACCTTTGGAAGAGAGGCCAATTTGCCCTCAATGCTAAGCACAACACCTAATGTCAAGTATGAAGAACTACTTGACCTATGGAAGCGTAGACATGAACACTACCTCAAGAAGGTTAAGGAGAATATAGAAACACAAACGCTCAAGTACAAAAAACTGCAAGACTCGAGAATTGCCATACTGCAGGGAATCTATGAACCCGGAGATCTTGTCAAACTTATTAACAACCATCAAGATAACAAACTCTCTCCTTCATGGAAAGGACTAGCAGTAATTGTAGAGAAACAAGAAAATAACAACTACACTGTACTTTTTAACGACAAACGAACTAGGATACACGCCAATCAACTTATGCCTTATTATCAATAATTTTCCAGATAAATTTGGCACTGTTCATCTTATTACTACTGAGTGTAGTCGAAGCGGAAATCAGTACAAATTCATATTCCTATCCCAGAAACAGAGACTTACGAAATTAAACATTTAATACCTATTCCTAAAAAAATCCGTTCAGTCTTCCTAGCAATAATCCCAGACTACAAATACTTACTAATGGGACAAGGACACACAACATACGTACCGACCGACAGAATATCTTTAGATAATTGTAAACACTACGGCGAAATAAAAATGTGCAAACGAATGCAACCCACTTACCTGATGCCAGAAACGCATAGTTGTGAGAATAGCATATTAAGAACGAATGTGAAAAGTATTAGTGACGAATGTAAATATTCCCCCTTTAAAATTATTAACATTGCTTTTATACAACTTACTTACGGATATATTTTGATCCCCCATGAGCCAATTGATGTTCATGTGCTGTGTGAATCGGTACACGATAAAATTAAAATTCAGGGTCCAACGAAAATTGTAAGCAAAGATAAATGTATACTAAATGGAATGAATATTGTATTGAAATTAAGTCCAACGCATACTCTTGTCAAAGAAATTCATTATAGAAAGAACTTATCGCTACCATATACTGATGACCAACTAGATTCTATAAAAGATAAGTTAATACCACTAACTCAGGAAATTAGGTCCTTTAATTTAAGCAATCTAAAGCAATCGGTCGATGACATCGAGAACGCAGTAGAAAAAGTCAGCAGGGACAGACGAACACGTACCTGGAGTGAACATGCGACTAACTGGGTACACTACCTAGGCTACCTTGCTATTGCGATAGTCATAGCGTTCGTAGGCTACAAATGCAACGTGCCTGCGCTATTCTCTAAATGTATACCGAGAAAGATTTGTTTCTTCTGTGTCAAAACTGAGGTCACCGCATCTCCAACAGTACATTATACCGCTGCTCCTATATTAGATGATAAAGATATGGATTGTAGAATCCAAACTACTGCTGTTAAATTAAGACCTATC